>NC_046296.1:47692794-47992794 GCF_004115265.2 Rhinolophus ferrumequinum
AGACTATTACTCAACAGCGAAAAGGAATGAACTACTGATAAGGCTAACAACATGAATAGATCTCAAGATTATGGTGAGTGAAAAAAGTTTACATAATCTATGATTCTGTTTATATAACTTTCTTGAAATGGCAAAATCGCTATTGAGAACAAATTTTTAGTCACCTGGGTTTCGGAATGGTGAGGGGGAGAACGTTGGGTGTGGATATAAAGAGGTAACCTTAAGGAGTTAAAATATTTCTGTATTTTTATTGTGATGCTTACATATATCTACTGGTGTGAAATATTGTAACCAGTATCAATTTTCTAGTTTTGATATTGTACTATAACTTGCAATCATTGGGGGCAACAAGATGAAAGGTGCATGGAGCTTTTTGTACTATCCTTGCAACTTCCTGTGAATCTTAAATTATTTTGAATTTTGAAAGTTAGGAAAAAATGTAAATTGAGCCAGTGAAATCAAGTAATATTTTTAAAAACACATCATAAACACGTGGAGTTCATTCTCAAATGTCTTGATATATTTTATTTTTGTTTATATTCACTTACTTGCAAGTTTTTTATTCTTGATCTTATTTGCAGAGACATCAATTTGAAACTCTCAGTATATTACATATTCTAACAAAAGCCCACTTTGTCTCAATAACACCCTCTTGGAACTCTGTTTCCCGTTTTTATTGGACTGATTTCACTCTTGGCTTTGTAGCATTGTGGAATCTGGGGATTCTGTTCAATGTTTTCTTGATTATATCCAATGGTTTGCATGCCATTTATTTATTCCTTTTTCTAGTTCACTTTCTCATATAAAAATCTGTTCTCAAGTTACCTTTAAAGGGAGATTATGGGAGAAAAAGTTAAGGAGGCACAGCATGTGAAAAAACGTTTTTATTCTGACCTATGCATAGGTTTAACATTTTGTGGGAATATAATTAGTCTACATTATTCATGTTTATTGTCTATATTTGGAAGACTTACTCTGTCATTTTCTAACACATCTAATGCTGATGAGATGTCTGAACTTTATCTCATTGTTATTCCTTTTGTACAACACCTGTCTTTTCCTTTTTCTCTGCAAGTGCTTCAGGTCTTCTTCTGTATTATTGAATTTACATTATATTACATAATGTAATATTTGGTCTTTATACTTCAGATCTTTCAGCATCCAGTAGACCATCAATATAAGGTCTGACAGATAAGTTCATGAACGTGTTGCATCAATGTTGCTAACCAGTTTTGATATCAGAGGGATTACTCATTATGAATTTGTACCAACTGGACAAACAGTTAACCAAGTTTACTATTTGGAACTGCTGAAAAGACTGCGTGAAAAAGTTAGACAACCTGAACTTTTCGCCAACAATTCATGTCTCTTGCATCACAACAATGCACCAGCTCACATGGCACTGTCTGTGAAGGAGTTTTTAGCCAGAAAACAAATAAGTATATTGGAACACCCTCCCTACTCACCTGATCTGGCCCCAATGACTTCTTTCTTTACCTGAAGAAAAAGGAAATATTGAAAGGAAGACATTTGGATGACATTCAGGGTAATACAATCACAGCTCTGATGGCCATTCCAGAAAAAGAGCTCCAAAATTGCTTTAAAGAGTGGAGTAGGTGCTGGTTATGTGTACATAACTTCCTTAGGGGAGTACTTCAAAGGTGACTGTAGTGATATTCAGCAATGAGGTATGTGGCACTTTTTCTAGGATGAGTTCGCGAACTTAATTGTCAGACGTCATATACTATTTACTTGATAATATCCTCTACCCTGTGCTCTCTCTTCCCTTCTTATATCAGTTCTAATTGCCTGTTGAGCATCGCATACTACCCATGATATTGCTCTGTCTTTGAATTTTTAGAGCAGTCCCTAATTTTATTTATTATTAATCTTTCGCTCAATCTAGTCAATATTTTAATTATTTTATCATATTTTTAAATTTTTTGAAAGCGCTATTTTTTCTCAATTTTCCTTTTTAAAATCACCTTATTTTTGTTTTGTAGATTTAATATCTCTTATCAACCTAAATGCTCACAATGATACTGGTTAGATTGTTATTTTTGTTGTTGAAGTTACCTTGTTTTTTTCTGAAATACTTTTTTGCCAGGAGAAGTTTGCATCCTGGTTTACCTTAGACTTTCTCTGAGACAATAGACTTTCCTCAAATAACTAGTTAATTATTAAGAATTCACTCATATTTTAGAATTAAGCAGAACCACCTGTCTGAGAGACTTTTCTGTGTGTGCATTTGGTTAGTTTATAGAAAGGAGCTTGTTGTTATTCTTTCAAAATTTATATTGCCAGGAATTAGAAGGGTTTTCTATAATGTAACAGTGGATTAATTTCTAAGAGTGCCAAAATAAATTATCACCAACGTGATAACTTAAAATAACAGAGATGTATTCTCTCACAGTTCTAGAGGCCAGATGTCCAGAATGAAGGTGTTGTCGGGGTCACACTACCTTGAGAAGAATCACTTCTCACCTCTTCCAGGTTCTGATACCTGCAAGCAATCTTTGGAATTACTTGGCTTGGACATTCATATTTCTAACCTCTGCCTCCTCACATGGCTTTTTCCTCTGAGTCCGTCTTCTCTTCTTATAAGGAAACTTTTCACTGGGCTCAAGGCCCACCTGGAAAATCTAGGATGATCTGATCTCAACATGCTTAATTAAATCTGCAAAGGTCCCTTTTCCAAATAAGGACAAAATCACAGATTCTGAGGAGGTATATTTTTTAGGGCCACCACTGAACCTACTACAAGCAATATACATTAATCATCTCAAGACAATTGGATTAAGTTAAGAGTTAAGTTTTCTCCTTTTCAATAGAGGGAAGCTCATTTTTTGATCTGGGGTTTGGTGAGAAATATTCTTGTTATCATGATTTAAGCATGAAGAGTGGAGTGGCTGACATGTTCATATAAATACTTCCATTTATCTCATTCTTCTCAGCCTTTTCTCTCAGTTATGCTTTAAGTTGCACCTGCCATCCTGGAGACTGAAGCTACTCATGTGTTCTGCCATGTAGGTCAGTTTTCTTGTCAGTGCACTCCACTCAAGTACATTGTGTAACTCCAGCCTTCTTCCTCATGGTCATCCATCTACATTCTCTTCTCCGGAAAATTTTCAAAATCTGAAGTTGACCAGTCTCCTCCATTTTCTTGTTGAAGAAGGGTAATCTCAGAAAAGAGAGGTAAAATGATTATTCTATTTATGATACATCCATTTTCTAAGTCTCAGTGTCCTCCTCTATTAAATATAAATAAAAAAATCAGAGTTCATCTTACTACACAGTTCATTAAATGTGATAATGCATAAGGAAGTCTGTCTATATGGTAGGAAGTGTTCAATAAATGTTAGCTATTGTAGAACATGGGTCTGTATACAGATACTTAAAGAATTTGTAAATCATTTGAAAAATTACTAAATAAATATATTCACTTAGACTTCGGAGATAATTTCTTTATTTTACTTAATTAAAAATGTAGATATTAATTATCAGAGACCATTTTGTTTTACTCATTTGCTATTGAAACATTAACTAAAATGCAAAAAAGAAATTCTCTTTGTGATCTCAAAACAATATAACATGATTTCCTGGAATGTGCCAAAATAGAATTTGTCATTTCTCATCCTCCCAACTTTGAAGGGCATATATATTAATACATGAGTATAATTTGTGTAGTTCTTCTCTTTTCAAATTTTTAATGAATTAATCAGTTCTAAGGGGAAAGGGAAGTGTTTGTGCAGATCATACCACTTGATACTTAAAATTCATAATTACAACCTGGCTTTTGAAAGACAGCCATAATTTAGTTTTATGCTTGAATAAATTACATGGCATTCAAGAAATGTTGTTTTATCATTTTAGAAATTAGGCAACTCAATTCCCTCTCAGAAAAAAACAAAAAATTATAACAACAACAACAAAAAAAAACCAGTGGCGAATTTTTCTGTTTACTGAATTAAATTAAAGTGTAAAGTTATAATCTCCTCATTCTTTGCTAGACAGGACATTATATTAATTCTGAGTCTATAGTGGTCATGACAGAGCAATATGAGTAATTAGTGTCTTTTATTAGTTAGTAGATTTTGGAGTACAAGTCCTTTGATAGATGAGAATGTGTTTTGTTTTATTCTGCATTCCTTATGATAAAACAGTCCATACAACAGTCCAACAGGCACACAGTAGGCACTCAATATATATGTACTATTATAACAATCTCACTGGTATTTACAGTCAGCTTTCTTTTCCATCAAGGGAATTTTAGGAAAATGCATTCTACATAATCAATAAAACTAAGACACTATGTATATGTAGATATAAATATATTTCAAAGCCAAAACTATAAAATTATATGTACATGACAGTTCTTAGCTTTGTTTTTTTTAATTTTTATTAACTTTATTGGGCAACATTGATTTGTAAAAGTATATAGTTTTCAAGTGTACATATTTATAATACATTATCCATGTATTGCATTATGTGCTCACCATCTATTTGACCCCTTCTATCACCATCTATTTGACCCCCTTTTCCGTCTTCTACCACCTCCTCTCCTCCCTTATTCCATGGTAACCCTGAACTATTGTCTGTGTCTATGAGTTTTTGTTTCTTTCTTAGTCTTGTTCACTTGTTTCTTTCAGTTTTATATCGCACATATGAGTGAAGTCATATGGTTCTTGAATTCTTCTGTCTGATTTATTTCACTTAGCATAATAATCTCAAAACCCATCCATGTTGTTGCAAATGGCAGTATTTCATCTTTTCTCATGGCTGGGTCACCAATAAATTGAATTTAAAAAGTTGAATAAAAAATTTAGAATAGAGTTACTATATGACCCAGCAATCCTTCTTCTGGGTATCTACCCACAAATCTGAAAACATTTATCCATAAAGATATATGTACCCCTGTGTTCATTGGTAAAGCCTTGGTAAAGGGAATGTCTTCTAGACTCTCCTAAAAAACAGAGTTTGGCATAAGCAAACAGGCATTACATCGTTAATCATCCGGATCTCTATAAACCTTTTGATACCTTAATTTAAAATACACCAGGGAGATTCTGCCATTTCAGTTTCATTCAGTGTATTGCACTCCGGAGTCCAAGTGTCAGTTCACCAACAAAGGAAACTGTTAGAACTAATCCCACCCTCTCCAAACAAGAAATTACATCTGTAATTTCTGCTACAGTGTCTATTCACCTAGATTTGGACTTATCTTACATCATATTTTTTCTACATTGATACAGCATCCTTAGGATCCATACCATACACATTCTTCAAGTTTCAGTCAAACTTGCTTTTTTTTTTTTTTTTTTTTTTGGTGTGCATTGCCCCTCCACACATGTCACACTTTTACCAACCGGAGTATGCAAGACCTTGAATCTGGTTATAGATCTAGAAGCAATGAGAAGGGATGGAAGTAGGTCCTGAGGAAGATCAGCAGACCACTGAATGCTTATTATTATTTTTTTTTAATTTATTTTTAATTTATTGGGGTGACAATTGCTTATTATTTTTTAAATTAACTATTCTTTTATGCAGTTCAGATGGGCTATTAACTGACTTACAATAATCTTTCTTTGGTTAAATAGTAATATTTAGACATATGAATATAGTCAGAAAACACTCATAAAATCAGGATAACAAATCACCCCCAGAGTTTCTCTGTACTTCTTTACAATACATTTCTAACACCACCCTAGTGCCTAGGGAATCAATGGTCTGCTTTTTGTCACAATAAAATAGTATGAATTTTCTAGAGTTTTATATAAGTGAATTTTCTAGAGTTTTATATAATCCATTAAAAATATTATCTTTTGCCTGGTTTTTTATACTCATCACAATGATTTTGAGATTTATTCATGCTATTACCATGTATCAATAGTTTACCTGTGTTATTGAATAGTATTTTTTTAAGTTTATTGGGGCGACAATTGTTAGTAAAATTACATAGATTTCAGGTGTACAATTCTGTATTACATCATCTATAAATC
This sequence comes from Rhinolophus ferrumequinum, assembly GCF_004115265.2. Classification (NCBI taxonomy): domain Eukaryota; kingdom Metazoa; phylum Chordata; class Mammalia; order Chiroptera; family Rhinolophidae; genus Rhinolophus; species Rhinolophus ferrumequinum. The sequence continues at coordinate 47,698,794 of NC_046296.1, forward strand.
CCATTGTGTGTTCACCACCCAGAGTCAGTTCTCCTTCCATCACCATATATTTGATCCTCCTTACCCTCATCTCCCACCCTTCTCCCCCCTTACCCTCTGGTAACCACTAAACTACATGAATATACAAAGTCTGACAATTAAGTTTCCGAACTTGTTACAACGCTGTTGCTAACCTGTTTTAATATCAGAGGCATTATTCATTATGAATTTGTACCAACTGTACAAACAGTTAACCAAGTTTACTATTTAGAAGTGCTGAAAAGACTGCGTGGAAAAGTTAGACGACCTGAACTTTTCCCCAACAATTCATGCCTCGTGCATCACGACAACATTCCAGCTCACATGGCATTGTCTGTGAGGGAGTTTTTAGCCAGGGGACAAATAACTGTATTGGAACACCCTCCCTACTCACCTGGTCTGGCCCCCAATGACTTCTTTCTTTACCTGAAGAGAAAGGAAATACTGAAAGGAAGACATTTTGATGACATTCAGGACATCAAGACTAATAGGACGACAGCTCTGATGGCCATTCCAGAAAAAGAGTTCCACAATTGCTTTGAAGAGTGGACTAGGCACTGGCATCAGTGCATAGCTTCCCAAGGGGAGTATTTTGAAGGTGACCGTAGTGATATTCAGCAATGAGGTATGTAGCACTTTTTCTAGGATGAGTTCGTGAACTTAATTGCTCAACCTTGTAGTACTATTTGTTTAATCCACTTAACTACTTGGATTGTTTCCAGGATTGGAGCTACTGCAAATAAAGATGCTGTAAACATTCATGTGCAAGACTTGGTATAGACATATGCTTTCATTTCTCCTGGATGAATTCACAGAAATGCTTTTATTTCTCCTGGATAAATTCGTAGAACTGGGGTGGTTGAGTCCTATGGTAGTGGTTATTTTGAAACTGCCAAACTAATTTCCAAAGTGCTTATACCATTCTACATTTGTACCAACTGTGTATAACAGTTCTAGTTGCTCTGCATTCTCACCAACACTCAGTATGGTCAGTCTTCTAGTTTTAGCCATTCTGGCAATGTCCAATGGTAACCAACTATGGTTTTACTTGTATTTGTATTTCCTTAATTGCTAATGATGGCCAGCATATTTTCATGTGATTATTTGCTATCTATCTATCTTCCTTGCTTAAGTATTCCACTAAATCTTTGCCTATTTTTTTTAGGGGAGAGGAGTTTCTTATTATTATTTAGTTAAAAAGGTTCTTTATGTTTTCTGAATGGAAGTCTTTTTCTACTAGATGTTTTACAAATATTTTCTCCTAGTGTGTAGAAGATTTTCTTATATTTTTAGTTCTAGTAATATTTTCTCAGATTCCCTAGACTTTTTATACATAGATTTTTATGTTGTCTGTGAATGATGATAGTTTTTTTTTCCTTCTTATTGACTCATTCAATTGGCTAAGACCTGTAATATAATGCGCCATCGATGAGAGAGGAAACATCTTTGCCTTGATTCCTGATCTTAGGGGTAAAGCATTTAGTCTTTTATAATAAAGTACATTATAATTCATGTACATGTAAAGTACATTATAAAGTACAGAGGTACATTGTTCATAGATATGTTAAAACAGTTAGAGAAACTTCCATTTTTTTCCCATGAATGGATCTTGAAAGAGTAGTGAATTTGTCAACTGCTTTCATTACTATTAAATGTTATATATATTTTATTGTTATTGAGAATATAAGATATTTTTTTAAATTTAATGTGTTAATATGATGATATGCATGTATTGATTTTCAAATATTAAACTAACCTTGCATGCCTGAGATACAAACCATTGGGTTATGATATATTATACTTTTTATATTATATTGAGTTTGCTAACATTTTTCTAAGAATTTTTGCATTTAAGTTCCTGATGTCTATTGAGTTTGCAGTTATTTTCCTCTTCCTTTATCATTATTTTTTCTAGTTTTGATATCTAGGAGTATTACCTTAATAAAATGCAGTAAGAAATATTCTCTCTTTTATTTTCTAGAATATTTTATGTAAAATTGGTATTGTTTCATCCTAAATATTTTTAAATTAACTAGTGAAGTAAACTTGGCCTGTCGGAAAGTTTTAAGTTACAAAGTTTTAAGTGCCAAAAATAATGTTACACATGACTTGTATTCATCTTTTGTTATTGGTATATATTGAGTATTATAATTTTAATACAGCTTTTTTCTTTTTTAAAAATGTGTATGTATGTCTTTGCCACCCTCTGTGTGTGTGTGTATGTGTGCGCGCGCGCGCGTGTGTGTGTGTGTGTGTGTGTGTGTGTGTATTCAGGTTACTAATTCTGCTTGAGTGAGCTTTGGTAGTTTTCACCTTTCAACAATTTGCAAGTTTCATCTAATTTAAGTTGCATTCAATTTATTGGCATAAAGTCATTTATAATATTTTCTTTTTTATCCTTTTAATATCTGCAGTATCTGTGGCTATGTCCTTTCTTTCACTCTTGATATTGGTAACTGAGACTTCTGTTTTCTTTTAATTGTATCAGATCATAATGTATTTTGGTCAGTGTTCCTGTGCATTAAAATGAATGGGTAGTCTGCTCTTACTAGGTGGAGTATTTCATAAATGTCATTTGGATCTGGTTTGCAATGTTGAGTCTTCTCTATCCCTAGTAATTTCCTGTAAACTTGTTCTATCTGTTTTTGTGAGAGAAATGTTAAATATCAACCTGTATTTATGGATTTGTCTATTTCTTCCTTCAGTTTTATCAGCTTTTGCTTCATGTATTTTAAAGCTTGTAATTAGGTACATGGACATTTAGGATTGTTAGTTCTCCTTAAATAATTGACCCTTTATTGCCATGAAATGATCTTGTTCATTCTTACATAAGTAAAACTAAGCCTGGTTACTAAACCAAATAAAGATAAACACAATGAAAAAAACAAATATGGTTAAACCACAAATGCACTTTCAGATAGAAAGTGTAGTCTTAATTGTTCAAACTCTGACAATAAGCTGATATGAAAGACATGAGAAAGACTGCCAATCCACCATGGGATTAAAAACTAATTTTATTAATAGATTTTTATTAATAATTTGACCTCCTATTTTAGTATTAAATTGTTAAATAATCCCCAGCAACAAGAAAAGGAGTGGCAGACAGAAGGAAAAAGCAGAGAAAGAAAACCTGTGATTAAGATATAGAGCATAAATATTCATGAATATGAAAAGCTTTAAGATGCAAGCCAGAAATATTTTGACTACTTCATTTATGTTTTCAAACACTTGAGGTTTCTTTTCATTCATAGACTGTCTTTCTAAGACAAGAACTACTTTCAAAACAGCTTCAACTATTTAGAGGAAACTTCAACTGAGAGCAGCTGTTTCAAAATTCAACTTTCATTGTACAATGAGGTAGTATATAATTCAGTACTCTAAATTGTGTTTCCAAACTTTGATGTCTATTTTATTTTTAACCATTTATACATGCTTTGAGTTTCTTTGGTGCTGAAGGAATTTCTTGTACCATGATATAAGCAAAAATTAATCAGGGCTTATTTTTTTAAGTTAAAATCTCAGTTTTCCTACTAGAAAGCATAGAGGTAAATATTTCATTTTTCCTTGTCCTTCCAAAAACAATACAAGTTTCAGATGTTTTCAAAGACTCTCATTGACATATTTTAGGCAGATTTTCTTTATCTCTTTCTCCATATCATGATGCAAAAAAAAAAAAAGCTAAAAATCTTAATCATATTGGTAATAACCATATAAGATAAATCTAAAAACCCTCACTATACATTCAACATATATTTATCCATTGAACTCCATGAATTTCACTTTAATATGAGAATTTTGTTCTTATTTGGTAAGTCTTGTTGGTTCTTCATACCAGGACATACAAATTCTGAAAATTGGGTTCACAAACTCATCCTAGAAAAAGAGCTACTTACCTCACTGCGGAATATCACTATGGTTACCTTCGAAGTACTCTCCTTGGGAAGCTATGCACTGACACCAGCTCCTATTCCACCATTCAAAGCAATTTTGGAATTCTTTTTCTGGAATGGCCATCAAAGCTGTCATCGTATTACCCTTGATGACCTTTGACTGTCATCAAAATATCTTCCTTTCAGTATTTCCTTTATTTGGGGGTAAAGAAAGTCATGGAGGGCCAGCAGGTGAGTAGAGAGGGTGTTCCAATACAGTTAATAGTTTACTGGCTAAAACTCCCTCACAGAAAGTGCTGTATGAGCTGGTGCATTGTCGTGATGTAAGAGACGTTAGTTTTTGGTGAAAAGTTCAGGTCGTTTCATCTAATTTTTTCATGCAACCTTTTCAGCATTTCCAAATTGTAAACTTGATTAACTGTTTGTCCAGTTGGTACAAATTCATAATGAATAATCCCTCTGATATCAGAAAAGTTTAGCAACATCGTTTTGACTCTTGATTTGGACTCACAGACCTTTTTTGGTTTTGGAGAATTGGCTGACTTCCATTGTGCACTTTGAGGCTTTGTTTCAGGGACATATTGGTACACCCATGTTTCATCAGCAGTGATAACATGGCCCAAAATATCATCTTGCCTCTCCAAAAGATCTTGGCAAACTTCAACTTTCCTTTGCTTTTGTTAATCGGTGAGCTCCTGTGGGACCATTTTTGCACACACCTTTCTCATGTCATGATTTTCAGTTAAGAGTTTTCTGTTTATCAATGTTTACGTGGTCTGCTATGCTTCTCACAGTCAGCTGAGGATTTTCATGCACAATTCAACATATTTTTCCAATATTGTTATCGGTTCTGCTCGTTACTGGCCACCCTGACCTCTCTTCATCAGTGATGCATTCTCTCCCCTCAGAAAAACGTTTAATCCATTTGTACACTGCCGTTTTCTTCATGGTATTATCCCCATAAACTTGGACTAACATGTCCCTGATTTTACTTCCACTCTTGCCAATTTTAACAAGAACTGTAATGTTTGTTTGTTGCTCTAATTCAAGCTCAGACATTCTCATGATGGCACACAAAAACACACAACAATAAAGAATGACACTCAGCAAGACACCCCCACATGTCGACACGAACACAGCTGTGAGACACTGATATACCAAGATTATGAAACCTTACCAAGCTGTTTGTACAGTGCTGCCAATATAAGCGCAAGGTAGCAAGTTCACAAACTTAATTATAGATCTCATATTTTTCGATTGATTGAACTCTAAAATCAGACCTTCTTTTACATTTAGATGTCAGTGAGCACATAGAATTAAGTTCCAACTCAATATCTGTGTAGAATAGTCAGTTCTGATTTGTGCAGAATATTTTCATCCACTCATCTAATGGTTTGATTATATAAAAAAGCAGTTGGCTGTTTTAGTGTAGCAATTCTAAATTATAAATATAGTCATCAATTCAACGAAACAATAATTTATGGGGTAATTATAATCATTTTACAAAACATGATAACATTGCACTACATTAAGTAAATAATTGAAAATCCTCATTCGTGAAATTTATTACAGTTTGTGATCATAACAACAGTTTATGGACATGGACGGTATCATTATTTTTAATAGCTAAAATTATTCTACTTACAACTGTCATTCATTTTTATTGCAAAACATCTTTATCATAGAAAGTGTTCAGATATAATCTTTTTAGATTGCTGATCAGGTTATATATTTTCAAACATTTTAATCTTACCATTGTCAGTGCAATCAAGCCTAGCAAATATCTTTCTAGTTGGATATAGTGTTCTAGATATTTCTATTTTGGTTATGAAAGTAGTTCTACACTAATAATTTAATTCATGCTTTCTTAAATGCACCCCATCTCCCATTGGCCTAGCCAACTTTTTCTCATGAAGTATTTCCTCTTTTATTATTTAGGACAATTTTTGTTCTTCTAGGTATCTTAAGTTGTGTAAAAGCTAATACTATAAATTTTGTATTAACACTGATTAGCTCACCTACATAATTACTAACTTTAATATAGTCAAAGACTTTATGTATTATTTTCTTATATAGACAAATATTACAAATACAAGCTATAAAAGGTATATTTTATGTCCCTAACTACTACAGTTTTATAAATATTGATGTGTTGGTCTCTATGCAACCAAGACCCTTGTCTTTTGTGTACACAGAATAGCTGTTTGATATCACGCCAGTTATTTTAATATAGGTTATAATTCTCTGCAATTAATTGTCATGAATACCTTATTAGTCATTACTTTTTTAAAATCAAAACTAAGGATTTACTCTTCTATGATAGTGTCATTGCATAAAACATACAAATAATCTGTAGAAAGTATGTAATTATGTTATTTAATGATGAACTGAGGAAAGTCAATCTTTCAATTTAAACCATTGCTGCTGTTTTACAATAGAATTAAAATAATTTATATATAGTTAATTTTATTTTTCTTCTGTCTTATTTTATATGTGTCTAAACAGGAGATTAGCAGGTGTTTTGTTTTGTTTTGTTTTTCTGTACAGGACACATAGTAAGTATTTTAGACTTTGGGAGCCATACATAGTCCCTGTCACACATTCATTTTTTAAAACAATTCTTTAAAAATGTAAAAACCATTTTTCCACAGATAGCAATAGAAAAGTAGTTGATGTGGTTTGATCCAGGAGCAGTAGCTTTGCCAAACACTGGTGTAAACACTGCAAGAATAGCTAAATTACTTTTCATTTATCCTATATGCTTAGCATTCAGATATTTCTAAAGTAGATAAAATAGACCCATTATATTAAGTACTATCAGCTATAGGGAGAGTCAACCCATGGGTAGAGTCCACCATTGAGACACCAGTGTGAAATGTGTATATATATATATATATATATATACACACACACATACGCACAGTATGTATTATTTATTTTATTATGTGGGAAATACATACGTATGTGCATAAGCAGAACGTAGTTCTATGACAACATTTCCATGTGACCCATTTGAATATTGAGGCATGTGGATGACAAAAATCAACAGTTTAATTAGTGAGAATATCTGAACATTAACAGCCTAGGTTTTTAATAAAACCAAAAACAAAACAAAACAAAAAACAGTATTCCAGAATTAGATATCTGAGAGCTATACCTGCAAGTATGAAACAGAGGTGTTAATTCCCCTAAGAGGTTAGTTTTGGAAACTAGTGGAGACAATGTAAAGAAATACTACCTAACACAAGGCCGTCCTTATGCACTGTAGATATTCAATGAATATCAATTTTCCTTTTCTTCCAGTAAAAACAAAATTATGATGCTTTGGATTTAATATCCAGTTAAATTATTTTTGTAGAATTTTATGTATAGAAGAAATTAACACATTACCCTTTGCATGCAAATTTATATAAAGCTGAAATCTTTGCAAAAAGTCCTTTGATTTGTTACTGGCGTTTTTAACCAGGGTCAAGTAGCCATTGATCCTGCCATTAGAGGGATAAAAAATACCACATGTATCCCATCAGTACAACAGAAGAAACACTTGCTACAGGTTTCCATCTGTGAAGTCATATGAATAGTGTTTAACATACAGAGAAATGAATGTAACTATAATGAAGGTATGGTGCATGTTGTCAATGAACTAATATAAGTAATATCCCAGAATGGAAGGTCGAAATACAGGCACAACACACATACATGTAGAACAAAAGGAAATAAGGAGGAGAGGGAGAAAGAGAAGTAGAAGGATAAGGAATAGAAAGAGGAAGAGAAAAAGAAGGAGGAAAAACAGAGAGAGGGTGAGAGATATTAGTAAAAATAATAACAGTAGTAAGGCATGATTGTTAAATAAACATACAAATAATGATTCCATCACAAGCTGAATATACCAGGAAAGTCAAGCATTGGGAAAAAGTCATAAAAACATTACCCTGGAAATGGAAATTGGAAAGCATTTCACATAAAAGGACAAGGAGAAACTAGTACAGAGAAAATGTGTGTGGCAGTAACACAGGATGATGAGTAAAGAAACCTGACAGGTCCCATTAATCCATATCAGCACAGACACGTGGCAGAGATTGCAGATACTGTAGTTATTACTTGAGAAAGTTAATGTATTTTATCTGAATCTCAGCAAACTTTCCCCAGTGTATAAGTGTGTGGCAAAATCAAAGGAAACACCTTTACAGAAAAATATTTTGAATTACAATCTCAGAGTTGTAATTTATTGATTTTTATTCGAGCTTTTTTTTTTCCTCTTTTGTTTATTTGTTTTAAATGATGCTTTAGGCCTCAAAAAGTATCTGTTCCTGGCAGATATTTCATGTTTGGGATGGAAAGAAGGATAGAACAGCCTGATCATGGGCTGCCAGGAATATGATTCAAGCCCCTTATCCTTGGACTTCCAGAATCTAATAGAAAAAGTCATATACTTCCTTAATTTTTAATATGGGTTACAGGAATCAGCATTACATTCTTTAACCATGGTTATCTGTAAGAAAGGTCTCTTAAATATTCCAGCATGCCCTATGTGGGAAACACTTTGTATCATGAAAAATGCTTTCATACAAGACTTATGTATGATATTAATATGTGTTAATGATTCTTGTATGTAAAAGTCATTATTAACATATTGTAAGACAAATAACAAACTGGGAAAATAATTGCAAAATATAAAGAGAAGCATTTAATATGCTAAATAGTTTTTTTAAAAAAATCAATAAGAGAAAACTGAAAAACAAATAATTTAAAAAACTGGGCAAAGGAGAGAAACAACAGGAACAAAGGAGTAATAAGTATATAAAAAAACAAAATTCGGATAAAAATAAACAGAGCTAATAAAAGTTTCAAAAACTATTTCTATTAGGCTAATATAAGAGTATTTTTAAGCAATAACATTTGAATTATCAAAAATAAATTTATTTTACATGTCAGTAAGTAATAAGAGGGACAATGTCACATTTTGTTGGTAAGAGTGTAAAATATTTCTCAGAAATGTCCAGCAAGAGGTAACAAGCACTCTGAAAATATGCTTATAGCATTTTGCACAGCAATGCAATTTGAAGATATCTGTCCAAAAAAATTAATCAAGATTTGACAAAAACACTGAAGATATTAATTATAGTATTAATATTAAAAGTTTTAGAAAATCATAACTTTAAAACATAAAACTTGCTGTAAAATTCTCTCACTAAGGGCAATGCTCCTTATACTCACTAAACCCACACAAGTACACACAAAATATATATCCCTACATATATAGCCATAAAGTATTCAAATATTAATGAATTAAAATTAAGGCCCTCATTTTTGTGTACTTTTAAAATATTAATTTTATTTTCTAAGTACACAATGTAGTTTTCTAAGATTATCAATTTTAGTGTTTTAGATTGCAAGAAAATAAGATTTTGTTGTTTATTGTTTAATTTAAGATTGGAGGAAATAAATGTTAACTTTATGGAATTTATGAGTACCTAAGATACATTTTTTTCATCAAATATTACTAAATCTAATGCTATTTATACACTTTAAGGAAAATAGCTATCACATAATTTTAATAATAAATTATTGTGTAACATAATGATCAATTTTAGAACAAATACTAATAACATTTACATTTACTTGTGGGATTCATCATTTATTAATCACTCACTCATTTACTCATTCACTGAATCTATATTGAATGCCTAATTTTTGACAGGCACACTTGCAAGTGATACAGACCATCAAAGTCCCTGCTCTAGTTTAGCTTACATTCTAATGTGCATGCATGGACATATTTATTACAGGGGTGTGTGGGGAAGTACTCTGAGCACCCCATGAGAAAATGAATGTAAAGTTTAGCATTTTACCTGGCACAATAGGGAAATATAAATTTTGTTATCATTCAGTTCCTTTTTAAATAACTAAAACCTAACCATACTGTTGATTATTGTCTGTCAAATGTTGTAATATTTTATCTTGAAGACCATATACTTTTTTTATTACCCATCTTTGCCATCACAAGCCTACGGACATTAGCTAGTATTTCATAAATATGTCCATAATTGAACTCTAAGTTCTTTTTCAGCTCTAAAATGTTATGAGTATCTGGATGGTATTGGACTCGTGACTTGTGATCTATACTCTGAAAACAAGTCATTCGGGGAATCATAGATGTTCAGTATATCCTCAGAGGTACTTGATTGAATTGTGTCAAGTGATTGTTTATTGACAGTGGGGTGGATATTGTTTACTGGTTTCAGAGTTTAGAGTGTGCCTCATTGTAAAGCTCAAAAGAAATACAGCAGCTTCAATAAAACAGGAATACTGTTACGAAAATGAAGATATAAAATAGGTAGAGATACCACAAGAAGAGATCTCAGCCTAACATAAAAAGGGAACAAATCCCTGGTTATTATTAGGATTTTGCACAGCAGTTGGTGTACTTGACAGACAGTTATTCTGTAAACCAGATTTGGAGGTAAAACCAGGTACCATCAGATATTTATCATTTTTGGCCTTGTTTCACCTATTTGGGATCTATGCATTATACCACAGTCCTTTGAAGGGCTTCCTGTTTTTGCCAGCTCTGTTTTCCAGTTCTTCCATGTTCACTTGGGAGCTCAGTCTGTCTTTATGTCTCCCTGAACATGCTTTTTGTTTGTTTAGAATGTCTCTCTTTCAGAGATGATCAGTGTAAATCTGATCCTGCCCTAAGACTCGGAGACTTTCTTTAGAGATTAATTTCAAAGTGTCATCTTGTTTTGAACCTTGGGTAATCCTTAATTCAAATTATCTTTTACATAGTGTTTTAATGGGCAGTCTACACCTCTGTCTTCCAATAAGAATTCAGATCTAAAGTGATTTTAAAAATTTTGTTTTTCATAGAATTGTCCCATTTTTTTGTATTAAATTCTAGTTTGAATTTCTAATTTCTTGTAGATATTCACACATCTTACTCTTGCTATAAACACTGCAAACCAGTATACTATCTTGATGTGTTCTATAAACAACCACAAATTGGTGAATCACATTATTTAATAGAGAAATCCACTCTTTTCACTCCTATTGATTTTTAAGCTAATAATGGCTCCCATCTAACAGATATAGCCCCTAAGATCAGGAATGAGTGAGATTGAGGGGGAGTGGGGCTCCACAATATAGAGGCTAGTCATTATTGACATGATACTGATATAGTCTCAAACATGCCATGTTGTTTGGGTTTCTGTTCTCTCTCTTTTTTTTTTTTTATGACCAAAGTGATCATATCCAGTTTACTCAGGACATTTTCAGTTTACAACAGTCACCGGGAGTAATTATTGCCACTTCTTTCGTTCTCAAAAGTGCCTTTGTCTGGATGATAATTCTATGGTAATCATTATAGAGCACTCAAGAGGAGGCAAATTTCTCTGCATTTGTTGGATCAGCCACATGTCCTGTGTTCTGCTGAATCATCTAGAAACATTTCCTCTATGAAGAAGGGTACTTCATTCACTGTCAGCCATACTTTTGATTATAGTCTATTATGTGCAACTATAAATCTAAGAGTGAATATGGATTGAAATTGAAGTGGTAACATAAAATACCTGGTAGTCACACATTTCTTATTTTCAATTTCAGAGAAAGCCATTATTATATAGTTTAATTAACATTGCCTTGGGGAAGACAATTGACAATAGAATGTAAAAGGAAGAAGGAGTGTGAATGTATTCTCAGTCTGGAAAGCAAATCATAAACCTGCTATCATTATTTTTCTTCTATATTGCAATTTTGTCCTCTTTATTTCCATCACATCCTCTTCTGTTTCCTGTAGAAATACAGTTGACTTACATTCAGGTTAAGAGGAAAGGAGGAAGACATGGAGAAGATGAAGTTAAAATTAAGTTTAGTCATCAAACATGAAACCAGGACACAATTCTTAGTCATATTCTAGTTCATTAATATTAACTTGTTCATTTGGAAAGAACATACAACTCTTCAAGGACAATAGAGAATATAGGAAGGCAAGCTGGTGAAGAGAGGAGAAACAAGCATAATTATAGATGAGTCATAAGACTCATCTGTGTCACTTTGAGCAAATTTCTTAACATAATGTCCTGATACATTTCTCAATATTCTTTAAAAACAGTTAAATGCTAATTAAATCAAAAGTTTAAAATATGCCTTTTCAAGAAATACAAAGAGAAAATATTTTTTGATAAATATTTTTTCTTCTCTTAATGATGATGAAAATAATTTTCTGTTGGTCATAGAATTAGTGTTGGAATCAGAGACATCGCTGTATATGTATAATTCAGAGAATTATATTCTTTGGATAGAAGAGTATCTTGTGAGTATCTTATGTCACCTCAACATGGTGACAATCATTCAGAATTTTTATTCACGTAGAGTTTTACCTAGATGGAAAAATACAGGACAATGATCAGCTAGTCAGTACTGACTAATGTTTTAACAAATGACAATTTTTGTTGCCCTACAGTATAAATAAAGTCATGCATTGATATTAGAAGTAAATTCCTGAGAAGTAAGTTAATTTTAAATTTGCAGTTTCTTTTAAAAATCGAAAATAGTATGAATACAATTTTCATCTGTCTTCTCCTTCAGGCAAATATAGGTAGATAACAACATCATACTCCCATTATTTCCCCTAAAACTGAGTAATAATTTTACCATATAATTCATTTTATTCTCATATCAGGAAAATGCTTGGGTTTGGAGTGTTCACTTTTTCAGTCAGCAAATATTTATTGAACATTTACTATGCACCATGCACTGTGCAAGTCGCTTAATTTAATACATGTCTTTAATTAGCAGTTTCATACATATACTTTCCTGAGAAACAAAAGGAGAAACAACACCAACAAAAATAAATGAAATCCTCCAATAAAAACTAAACAATTCCAAATTTCTAAACTAATGTTGACTCCTATATTATGTTTGCTGTCTTTGACTTTTTTTTTTTTAACTAAGATTTATTGGTGTGACAATGGTTCAAAAACTTACATAGGTTTCAAGCGTACAGTTCTGTAGTACATCATCTATATAATCATTGGCTTTTTCATTGCATAAAAGGGCTATTGGTAAGTTAAAGAAGGGAGGTGAATAATGATAGTGATGGCCATTTTAAAGATGATTATAGAATCTCTAAATTTAGTATAGTCCAGAACAATAGGATTTCTCTCACTGCTGTAGTGACATTGTACGAACTTTCATAAGGACCTCTATGTTACTGAACAAATGATCTGTCCATATTGCTATTTTTTTCTAGCTTACTGATTACACATGATGTGATGGACCTCTCTACTTACTGAGTAAATATGAGGACCATGTGTGTGCAGGAGTGCATTAATGCTTGTATTTGCTCAGTCCATTTCAAATTAATGTGGTGTGCAGCGGTCAGGGGAGATTTCACTGTCCCTCTGATGGTCTTCCTCCTGTTCAATGAGTTCTGTTAAATGATCCCTGTAACAAACATCCTTCATTCCGGCTCACAAAAATTTAGTTCTGCACAGGATTCTTTTTAGTGTATGGAATTCAACAGATGGTACCAAATGGCTGATATTTTGAACTACTTCCTGAGGGTAGATCTCCAGCTGAGCCTCCTTATTAGCCTCGTTCTCATCGACTCTCACTACGTGTTGATTCATTTTAACATTATCATGTGAGCAGCAGTCATGTTTCCCTTAAAGAGGTAATTGTACATATTAGCAAATATGAAGCTTAAGTATGAGTTTCATAATGTCTGCTCTTCTGCTTGTGTTATCTTTAAGCAGTGCCTTATTTTTAAATGATCGTTTTCCATTTTAAGTCCCAAATGGGCACTAGTTATCTTTTTGCAATTCAGTTCTCCAAAGGAAAAAATGGTACGTAGTGATTTTGTCTTAGCTATCAATAGGTCTTTGATACACAGCCTCATCTTTGTTGTCAGGCTGAAACATTTTGTTCTGGAACAGAGGAAAAGAAATTCTTCACATAGTGCTTATGAGTCTCTGAAGTCTTTATTGAGACTCAGCATACCTTCACACTTCCACTAGAAGAAGAAGGAGATTTATATTAGAAACTATTGAAAAATGTCTACTTCAAATGAACTCAAAAGACTTTCCAGTAGTTTCATTGCAATGCCAAAGTACCTTCATGTCACTGAAATAACTTGGGGTAAGCAAGGCAGACATTTTTTAAATTTGTGGGAGGCTTCCTTGAAAAAGATGATGAGAAAATAAACAGGCTATATTCTGTTGTTGTTATTCATGTTAGAGTTAGAGCTCTGTAGTGGTAAGTTACCCCTAAGTAGGTGTAAATATCTATGCAGCAATAAAAGATGAGTACGTACCATATATCTGCAACCTGTAATCCCACTTACAATTCAAGCACAAGGTCAGTAGGGCCAAATGCATAAACATTCACATTTTCTATATAAAATATGTGTAAACACTTCAGTAAACAACCTATTGGTGCCATATTAAATAAAGTCTTACGCTATATTTAAAATGACGGTAAAGCTAGAAATTACTTCAATAAGAAATGCTGATTTGAAACTTACAAAATATATTAACTTTATATTAAAATTAAGATGAATAATCAAAGGAGTTTAATATTTCAAATGGATCACACATTGCCATACCTGAGCCTTTTCCTCTTTTTTTCTCTTGGTTATTCTGCTCTGAAAAGAAGATAGCTATAGCAAACTTCCCTTATGTATATGCCCATATTTCTCACTAAAGTACTTGCCTCCATGAGAATGAATACTCTAAAATAAGTACCAACACAATCGCAAGCACCTATGACCAAACATATACATACACATCTAGTCTATAGCACAGACTCTAGGCACCATCCTTTTACAAAAATAAGTTCAATTTTATTAGTTTGTTACTATAGATAAGGCCCTCTGCAACTGATTGGAGGACACCGTATAAGTGACTTAAGGGGATGCTGGCTATAGATCTGTTCGATGGACTTCTGATGATCTGAATCTTTTGTGTTTGGTAAATGAAAAGGGAGCATTGTATTGTGACTTAGTGGTAGTTGAATCATTCTACCTTATCTTTACCTCAAACATTCCTTTTGCTCAAAGGGAATAAAATAATCACTATGTCTGGCTGACCACGTCTGGCGAACTCTTCATTTTGTCCTTGGAAGAGGACAAAAATAAACAAAAGGCTGGGACTTGCTCTAGTCATGAAGTAGAGAAAGATTGTTCTTGGTGTCCTTCTCC
This sequence comes from Rhinolophus ferrumequinum, assembly GCF_004115265.2. Lineage (NCBI taxonomy): Eukaryota > Metazoa > Chordata > Mammalia > Chiroptera > Rhinolophidae > Rhinolophus > Rhinolophus ferrumequinum. Next base: position 47,713,899 of record NC_046296.1, read on the forward strand.
ATCTGTTGCTAGATTGACCTCCTAATCTTTCCCTTCCTCTTCTCAGGCCAGTGCTGGGTCAAAGGAAAAGGTCGGTGGAAGAAACCAGAAATGATGCTGTATAGAGAAAACAGCACATAATTGGTCGTTTAAGTGTCTAGGAAGTAAGACTGAGGCCATGAAGAAATCAGAAAATTATCAGAAATCCATTCTAAGTAATAATAATACCAAATGCTTTCAAACATCTTATTACTTGCCACCAATTCCAACTGTTTTACATATATTAATTTACTTAATACTCATATTGCCCTATGATAAGGCTATTATTTTTACCCCCATTTTATAAGGAAGAGAAATAGAGTAGTTAAACAACTCACACACAGAATAAATGAGAGAATTAGTATTTAAATGCAGACAGACTGGCATTAGAGCCCTGGGGCTTATTCACTATACAATGGTGCTTCCCATAAGGGGCCTGACCAATATCAGCATAAACATTAATATAGAGGAAAACATAATCAGACCAATAATTAGCAATAAGGAATCTCAAAAAGAAAAAAAATATATATAGGATAGAGAGCATAAACACAAGGAAAACATAATTGTGTAAACACAGTGCCTGCTATAAAATAAATAGTAATTATCTGTTGAACCAATAATGAATGAAAAACTAATCAGACTGGATCTTGGAATGAGGTCATGGCTATCTCTCTCATTCCTAACTGTGGGATCGTTACCCCATGAGAACTAATACTGAGGAGCAGAAGCTCAGAGAATCATACACTTGCATGTCTGGAGACCAGGCTGTGGAATGGAACAGAGGTTGCTTTCAGTAGTTCTTTCCATTTACGTCCATTAATAATCTTCCTACCTATATGCGAGAATCCCCAACCCTGTATGTATTTCTCTGGAATTTCTAGAAGCCCATTACTACTTTTATATTACTCCTTGCTCTTCAAAACTCCATTCAAGAAGTATCTGTTGCACCACTGCCATGTGCCAGGTCCTGCTGTGGGTGATCACAATAGCTTTTTTAAAAAAAAATAGTTTCAAGTGTACCAAGCAATGTGATAGACATTTACACCCCTCACAAGGTGATAACCCCCCCAATCTACTACCCCTCTGACATCTTAGATAGCTGTTACAATACTATTGACTGTCTTTCCTATGTTGTACTCCACCTCCCATGGAGGTTTTATATATATATATAAATATATATATATATACACACACACATATATATGTATATATATATATATATATATATTTATAGTTGATATTCAAAATTATTCTACTTCAGCTTCAGTTGTACAGCCTACTGGTCAGGCATCTATATAGTCTATGAAGTAGCTTTTGAATAAGACAAACAGAATCCTGCTCTTGTGCTGGTTTTTTATTAAAGAGATACAGATGGATGAGAGAGAGAGAGAGAGAGAGAGAGAGAGAGAGAGAGAGAGAGAGAGAGAGAGAGAGAGAGAGAGAGAGAGAGAGAGAGAGAGAAAGAAAGAAAGAAAGAAAGAAAGAAAGAAAGAAAGAAAGAAAGAAAGAAAGAAAGAAAGAAAGAAAGAAAGAAAGAAAGAAAGAAAGAAAGAAAAAGAAAGAAGGAAATGAAGGTAGGGAGGTCAGGAAGGAAGAGGGTAGGAAGGAAGGAAGTGATTAACTTTTCATACATTGGTAAAGTTCTGTGAGATAAATTCAAGTGATAGAGAGTAATGGAGAGTTGGAAGCCTGCTTTAGGCAGGGTGGTTAAGTAGACCTTTATGAAGAGATGGTATTGAATTTCAGTCTTGATTTTCAGAGACAGCCATCTCAAGATCTTGTAGGGCAGACTTCCAAAAGGAAGCAACAGCACATGCAAAGGTCCATGATATTGAATAATATTTTTAGGCTTTCTAGCATATTTTGGAGACTCTTGCTCTGATCAGGAATTTTAAACTAATAAATTCAGCCTTCTTAAAAAGTAACCCAGAAAACTGGCTTTGCATCCAAACACAAGCAAGCGACTGAGGCTCCACCATCCCAACCACTGGTACATGCACAGGAAGCTTCAGTTCAGAAGGGTTCAAGATGAGGAAACAGGCTCTGCCTGGGTCTTCATTTTGCTGCCAGGTTTGTGCCTGAACTGTCCGGTTTGGAGGCCAGTGTTAGTCGCCATGTGGAGTGTATGCTGTAAAAGTGTTACCAGCACAGGCCGCAGCAGTAGCTAGATGATAGTCCAATTTCTGACAGCAACGCAAATGGCAAAATCAGTTGTAGTTTTCTTATTATCTCAGCTCTCTGGCAAGATTTTTAGTATTATTTTTCAAAGCTTAGATCTGATCCTATATTTACAGCCCTTGTAAAAATCTGTGAGCCCAATATCATTTTCTGGTTAATTAACGAGAGTCAAATTCCACCGCTTGTTATTAAAAACACTCAATGGTAAAGACTGGACTTGCTTCAGGAACAAAATAAACACTAATGTGGCTTTTGGTTTCTCTCTAGCCAGAGCATCTTACCTAGTTCTGTCTTTTCCTGTAATTATTCATGATCTCATTTTAACTTTCCACCTTTCCTTCCCCTAAGTCTTTCAAAATGTATGTTCTAAGTGTAGCTCATATAATGGTAAGGAAACAAAACGTAAAGAGATCTACAAAATATCTTTCATGTTTTTACATTTACTCACAACATCCCTATTACTAATATAATAATAATAATAATAATAATAATAATAATATAATAATAATAATAATGCAAAATTTCCTCTGTGCTGGTCTCTCTCAGCCTCATCTTGACTTAAGTTGTACCTTTTATCCATATTTCCCACTTGGGTGGACAAAAAAGATTCATAAATGTTTTTTTCTCTTCTATACACCCAAGTAACCCATGTGTTTTTTTCTGTAGTGGAGGATACAGGGTAGCACTCAGCTGGTGACCCCTTTTGTGCCTGCTTACAACTTCCTTTCCTAAGGTCTAAGGATGATGTTTAGCTACACTGGCAAACATAGACAAACAGAGCCAGAGAATATTCTTAATTCTGATCACGTGGAGAAATGTACAGGTGTGACCTACTAGCCAGGATGGAAGTTGCTTTAAGTTTCACCCCTTAGGGAGAAATAGAGGGTTCACAGAACTGAGTCCCTGAACTGACAGTGACCTATAACAGCTTCATTTCCAAAAACATCACCGAACCTTAGAAATGCTTGGTTTAGTTGTTTTCCAGAAATTTTATTACATCCGTTTATTTGAACTACTTGCCATTGATGTGTAATTACCACAGAGCAAAATGACAACTATTTCTAGACATACACATACAGACTTAACTTTGTTGAAGTTATTCTTGGAATGTCACTCCAGTGCAGTTTATGTTGCTTATCTAGCAAAGCCACAGACTGAGATGTTTAGAAATAGTTTGATATACACCAGTTTTTTGAACTGTGTCAGGAAGAGAATTTGGACACAGGTAGTCATTGGCTTTTATAGAATGCTTAAACCAGTGATTTTCAAACTTTCTCGTGGCGACCTACAGTAAAGCTCATTTGATTTCACAACGCATAGTATAAGGCAAAACTTTAAACACTTAGACACATACATAACATAGACACATTTATAAAAATAAAACAAAGATGTCACAAATGTATTGTCATTTTCAAAGAGTAGAATTAATTTGATATAGTCTATTGTTTTCATTTAGAAAAAAAATGGTCACTGATTCAGAACCCACTGTGGATTCATGCCCAACAACCTGAAAAACACAACTTTAAAATCTGCTTCTGGTATCATATGGGTCAGCTCTATTTTTAAACTGGCCAAGGAAACAGATCTGCAGATCATGATCTCTATGGGAAAAAAAATATTTTACAAGTTCTAAACAATCAACTGGTAAACAACTTGCGCAACTTAGTTTATTCATGAATTGTGGTCTGGCTGTAATTTCTTCAAAATGCCCCTTTTTTAAATGATGCATAACCATAGTTCTCTAGCTTTCCACATTACTCATACTTGGAGAATAACTCAAAACAGAAGCTTTAACTTCTCTATTTAGTGTGACACTAAAATTAAACAATTGTGTATGTCTCTGCTCACAACATTTCTTTTCTGGGGCATAGAAAACAGAGAGAAAGTTAAATCTAACATCTGTGGATTCGCTGCAGGAAATAAAATAAAATGCTGTAGGAAGACATTTTTAGAAATTCACTTACTTCTCAAGTGTGATCATTTATTTTAAAATAATTTGAATCACTTTTAACGACATTTTTGCACCATTTTAAACCTTAAAAGCAAAGGAGTTAACAAAGCATTTAATCTTATGTAAATAATATTCTTTCAATAAGCCTTGTGAAGTGCTCATTAAATACCTCACATGTTTAGAAACAACAGTGCATGAATAGGAATGCCATTAAGTAATCATTGCTTTTGTCATTTAAAGTAACTTAACCAGGTGGCCTGAAACCTTCCAAGAGATTTTAAACAAACAATAGAGATTTCATTAATATGTACCAGTTAACTCGTTAAATGAATAGAGACTAGCTTATTAAACTTAAGGTAAATGCTTATTTGAGATGAATTGTATATCCCTTTTTACATTTATCTTCATTTTGCTTTACTGGTCATGTGATGAATGGTGATTTTGAAAGTTAAAACAGTTTATAGTACAAATGTTCTACTTCTCATATTTTTTCCTCCAAAACTAAATTGGGCCTGGACATTGTTTTCCCAGAATATGCAGAATTCAATGACTACATAATAATAGTAGCAACAACTAAAATATTTTTAACTTTCTATTTAAATTTAAATATTAGATTCAATGTATGCATTAATATAAAAAGCAAATAGCAAGCCTTTCTTCATCTATTACCCTGCTTTCCCAAATATAAGACCTAGCCGGACATCAGCTGTAATGCATCTTTTGGAGCAAAAATTAATATAAGACCCAGTTTTAGATTATATTACATAAGATCCGGTCTTATATCATAGTAAAATAAGATGGGGTCTTATATTAATATTTGCTCCAAAAGGTGCATTAGAGCTGATTGTTTGGCTAGGTCTTATTTTCGGGGAAACATGGTAGTACTGTAACCTGACTCACACAGTAATACTCCCAGTAAATTTTAAATAATTATCAAACTTCCTTACTTTATGCCTCTTTGCTACTTATAACAAAATTGAGTCATGTACCTTTGACCAAAGAATGATTACTCTTTATCTGATGAGATCATACTTTTCGTCGTTTGATTAAAATGAACATGGAGTAGAGACAGAATAGGAGAATACAGTCTTAACCAGACATGTCACTCAAGGTTATATGAACAATTAACATGAAGTAAATCTTTCAGCCAGAGCTTCTGACATCCATGAAGATAGCCTGTCTGTTTCCACAACTCTTAAGATTATATTTTATTTTATTTTATTTTATTTTAATGAACTCAGTCTATACAGTTTATGTATACTACTGAAGTTAAATTGTAAACACAAAGGAAAAACCTATAGTAATTACACAAAAGATTATGAAAAAGAAGTCAAAACATACTAGTACAAAAAGTCATCAAATCACAAAAGAAGACAGCAAGGTAAGAAGAGACAAAGTATCTACAAAGCAGTCAGAAAAGAGTTAACAAAATGGCAATACTAAGTTCTTACCTATCAATAATTATTTTAAATGAATGAATTACATTCTCCAGTCAAAAGACATAGAATGTCTGAATGAATAAAAATAAGATCCAACTATCTATCGACTATAAGAGACTCATTTCAGCTTTACAGACACAAACTGAATGAAGATATGAAAATGAATATTTCAAGCAAATGGTAACCAAAAGAAAGCAGGGGTAACTGTACTTATATCAGACAAAATAGACTTGAAGCTAAAAATGGTCAAAAGAGACAAATGAGTCCATTATATAATGATAAAGAGGTGAATCTATCAAGAAATATAACAATTATGAATAATTATGTACTCAACATCAGAGTGCTATTAAATACATAAAACAAATACTGACAGAATTAAAAAGCAAAATAAACTGCAATACAATAATACCGTGTTTCCCCAAAAATAATACCTTCCCAAACAATCAGCTCTAATGCATCTTTTGGAGCAAAAATTAATATAAGAACCAGTCTTATTTTACTATAAGACCTGGTCTTTTATAATATAATATGATATAATACAAATAATAAAATATAATATAATATAACACCGGGTCTTATATTAATTTTTGCTCCAAAAGAGACACATTAGAGCTGATTATTCAGCTAAGTCTTATTTTCAGGGAAACAAGATTGTTAGGGACTCTAATACCCTGCAGTCAACAATGGATAGATAATCCAAACAGGGAACCATCAAAGAAACCATGGCTTTGAACAACAATATAGATTAAAGGGACCTAAAAGACATACATACAATGGATCATTATTCATCCATAAAAAATAGGAAATCCTGCCATTTGTGACAATGTATATGAAACAAAGTCATTATGCTAAGTGAAATAAGTCAGACAGAGAAAGGCAAATACTCTAAGATCTCACTTATATGTAGAATCTAAAAACTCTAAACTCATATAAACAGATAACGGATTGGTGGTTACTAGCTTCCCTAATATACAGAAATATTACAAGAGACACATGTAATAGCAAGTGTTCTAGATAACAAAAGTGGCTTAGAAAATGTTGTCATAGATACAACCAGGATCACCAATATTCTCCTGCTTATTATCCCATGACGTGGGCTTAATTTTGCTACCATTAGCATCTTAGTCAATCTTTATTTTATTAAGCATATTAATGCCCAAGATCTAAAGTTCAATGTCCCTTATACATTTTCTACTCAGAAGCATCTCCATAAAATTTAAGTCTCCTACAGTCCTAAAAATATTTTACTAGTATAATTGAGGTCACTCTTTATATCATTAAAACAGCCTTAGAAATTAAAGGAAGTCGGGTAAGCAAGAATTCTCTAGGCACTCTATCTAGTGTTCTGGAGTGTTCAGATAAGCAGAAGCCATAAAATGCCTCTCTCTAGTTCACAACTTGTAACCAAGAAAAGAAGTTATGTTGACCTGATACAGAAGGAGAGTTCTGTAAGGCAGTGAATAATCAAAATAGCAAAATGGTGTATAAAGATGCTATCTGCAATATAGGGATACTGAGCACATTAAAACACCTACCTGACATGCTCAGTTTATGCGATCCACATTAACTGCAGAAAAACATTGTAAAGTATATGTGAAATCTTCTTCAGTGTGACCTCTCTACTTAGAAGAGTTGACTGAATCCTCGAATTACGGTGCCAATAATGCTTCCAAGTATTCATTCTATGGTTATAGACTTAACAAAATTATACTCAGCATGATACTATTATAATTTACTGCTGAATTCTAAGACACAGGGATAACCAGGGAATAAATGAGACATTAGAAAAATCTATTGCAATGAACATCTACAAATAAAATATGCGTTGATAGACAAATAATGAAAACATCTTGTTTATCTCAATTTTGGCACTTTAATAAATCTTATTAAATTCTCTATAAAAATTTCATTCTCAGAAAAAATAAAGTTTCCCATTGTTTCTTAAACATTCAACATTGAACTTTGAAAATATAAAAAATATTTTATAAAGAGGATAAATTACTGTATAAAGACTCATCAAAGTTAATTTTAATTAACCTGTTATAGGCATTTAAATATTTTAATCAATAAAATGCCATTGCCTATACATTCTAAAAAAGAAATGTTTCCAAACTGATTTAAGCCTTTATCCTTTTTTCAAAAGTTCCATCTCTAGAAAAATATAATTTCTGACTAATTCACATTATAGCACCAGCTGTGATTGATATTTTTAATACATACTTTGTGATATGGTGCTCTCAGTTCTATGAATTCAGAGAAAACAATCTTACAATAATTTAGAAATTATTTTAATATTCCTTAAACATTTGAGGGACAAGCAAATTTATTGAAAAATATTTTAAAATTGGACATATTCAAAGATAACTTAATATACCTTTCATATTATAGATTCTATGGTGATGAAATAATGTTATTTTGAGACAATTAAAATATAAGAGAATGACAGTTTATCCAAGGTTATTTCTTGATGTCAAAAAACATGAAGTATCCCCCCAAAACAAACAAAAATTACCAGTGTACTACATTATAAACTGAACCAATATGCTTTGAATTAAATCTAGTCTGACAATTTTTAAGATACAAAACTCAATTTCATCCTTGTTTTCAAATATAAATTGCTTTTAATATATTATTCCATTTAAGTATTATAAAATGTATGTGAGGATAATGTATGTGTTCTGCCAGTATTTTAATACTATGAGAGTGTTTGTGTATCATCCTTCAAGCAAGAAAACCATCAAGGTTCAGTCTTCTAGCCTTTAAGGTAAGTTGTACTACTTCATGAGTAATAATGATGAATTGGACCACACATCCTCAGAAAGAATTCTGGCTGAATGACCATTAGCATATATGTATTTGTGATATATATTTCAGAAACAGGTAATGTGTGTGTTACAATAAAATTTTTATACTGCCACCTGATTTGAGTAGAACTTTTTCAAGTGCACACTTGTACCTATTTAAAGTGTAAAGCTGTTGTTCAATTCCCAGGTCTAAGTTATTCCAATCAAAAAACAGTATGACAGGTAGTAAGTATCCTATCCATGTCTTCAAGGAAGGGAAATCTCTCTCTCATCTATCTATCTATCTATCTATCTATCTATCTATCTATCTATCTATCTATCTATCTATCATCTATCTATCCATTCATTCACCCATTCATCCATTTATTCATCCATCCAAATGCTGAAAATCTCAATATAGCACATACTTCCCAAGGCTATATGTAGTCTTACCATGAGGTTTATGAAAACTTTCAACTCTGCCTTTATTCTGCCAAGCTTCTCAGTGTGTCTAATAGTGCTCTTCTCTATGAGAACATCTTGTTCTATAACGTCCTGGAGAAAATGGGTCTAGAGGGAGGTCACCAACGTGCTGAATTCACCCAGGTTTAGTAAGAAGCCTAAGCAAAATAGAATAAGGAGTCTTGCCTTTTGTAAAACTCACTAATTTGACTGCCTAGGGTCTTAATTCAGACCTGATTTTTGTTACCATGGCAACTAAATGAAAGCGTTGCATCAATTGAACAATATTCTATTTCTAAAAAGGTCTAAGTAGAGGATTAAAGAAATGAAAAAGGAAAAACAATTTATTTTTAAGAATGGCATTCACAGCCACTTATTTTAAATATGCTCTAGTAAGAGAGGGGAGTTATTTCACAATATGCAAATTAAAATATTTTCATTTTTAAGCAGAAATCTATATTTTCCTAGAAGACTGAATTGGTTCTTTTTTCTAGCTGTTTACTTGTTTACAGAACTTTATATTGCATGTCTTGGAAAATTAGTTATTTAGTTTAATTTGTTTAATTTACAATTCAAGAAACAGAAGCAAATATAGAATCTAATGATCATACTTTCCTACCTGAGGAATGACTAATCAATCTTATCTGTGAGAGAAAACTGCCCTTCCAAAGGCCCAATCACTAACAGCTATTTCCATCAGTTGGGAATGCAGTATTGTATTAGGTTAAACCAGTTTCAGTAAGCAGGAAGGAATTAATAGGAAATATCAAACACTTTTGTCAGAACTATTTAGAAACCAAGGATATCCAACATCCAAGATGATTCTCTGGTTCAATCCTATGTTCTAAAACAGGTCAGGAGCCAATAGCTTTGGTGGTAAAGGAAGAGGACATACTGTTTCCCAGAGCACACATCCTACCAGTTAAAGGCCTAGAAGCAAATGCTAGGGCCAGTTGAGAACACTAACCCTACACTGTTGTACCTAGTAATCCCCCATGCTGTGGAAAACCACTAATGCCACATAGAGGGAAAGGATAGGGTAGCAATCCTAGGAGAGTGTTATGGAATGGAAAAGGAGTAAGAAGTCTGAGGGGGAAACATCCCTCCTCTTTACCCATGGGACCATCTTTAGGCCAACACACTAAACTGTTCCTGCTTTTAAGATGTTTCTATTCCTTGATTTAATTGCCCATATTCAAATATGTAATATAGTATTCCCCAATCTGACTCAACTTTGCCAATACCTGACACAATATTGTGGCTCAATAAGTAACTGTTTAATCAATCAACCAAAATCTATAAAGAACTCATCCAACTCAACAGCAAAAATACAAACAATCCAATTTAAAAATGGGCAGAGGACCTGAACAGACACTTCTCCCAAGAAGACATATAAACAGCCAACAGATACATGAAAAGATGCTCAACTTCACTAGCTATTGAGAAACTGCAAATCAAAACCACAATGTCATACCTGTTAGAATGGCTATCATCCACAAAACAAGTAATAGGTGTTGGAAAAGTTGTGAAGAAAAAAGCACCTTCATATACTACTTGTGGGAATGTAAATTGCTACAACCGCCATGAAAAACAGTATGGAGGTTCCTCAAAAAATTAAGACTAGAGTTTCTATATGACCCAGCAATCCCTCTTCTGGGTGTCTACCAAAAAAATCTGAAAACATTTATCTGTAAAGATATATGTACCCCTAAATTCATTGCAGCATTATTCATGGTGACCAAGACATGAAAACAACCAAAGTGCCCTCCGATGGGTGATTGGATAAAGAAGATGTGATACATACATACAATGGAATATTACTCAGCCATAAGAAAAGATAAAACACTGCCATTTGCAACAAACTGGATGGATCTTGAGATTATCATGCTAAGTAAAATAAGTCAGAAAAAGTTGAGAACCGTATGATTTCACTTTTATGTGGGATATAAATCTGAAAGCAACAAACAAACAAGCAAAAACTCATAAACACAGGCAACAGTTTAGTAGTAACCAGAGGGTAAAGGAGGAGGGAGGTGGTGGAAGAGTATGGAAGGGGTCAAATAGATGGTGATAGAAGGAGATTTGACTTTGGGTGGTGAACATACAATGCAATGTATAGATGATGTATTATACAATTGTACATTTGAAACCTATAATTTTATTAACCAATGTCATCCCAATAAATTTAATAATAAAAAAAATCAGCTACTTGAAAGGAAAGAAAAGAGCTCCATGTTTCTGTTTCCTTCTCTCCACTTGGAGAAAGAAAGGAGGAATGTAAATAAGAGGGGACATTTCAGAGATCACTCTGAGGATGCTTGATTCAAAATCCTGAAGGCCTAGGAGGTCCCCAGTTAAAATTATATTTCCGCTATACTGCCAAATATCCTCTTAACTACAGGAATTGACAGAGGTTTAAGTGGATTGAAGGTGTGGGTGAATTCTGATTTTGCATATATATATATATATATTCACATAGATATATACCTACATATACATAGCTACATACACACATGGATAAATGCACACATCCACTCATGCACAGCTTAGATGAATTATGACTATAATTTGTTTTTAAATTACCCTTTATTTTGGGGTAATTGACATAAACTGTAAATATTTAAAGCATACAACTTGATGAAAAACAATTACCACAATCAAGAGGATTTAACTTATCTATCATAACCTAAAGTTTTCTTATGCCCTTTCATCCTGCCTCTTGCTCCTCTCTTTCCTCTCTCCCCAGACAACAACTCATTTATTTTCCATCATATAGATTAATAGATATTTTCTAAATATTACATAAATCGAATCATATACTATGTAATCTGTCTTATATCAGCATGAGTAGTTTGAGATTTAGTCATGCTATTGTGAGCATAATTAACAGTACACTTCTTTATATCACTAAGTAATACTCCATTATATGTGTACACCACAATTTGTTTATCCATTTATTTGTTGGTGGACCTTTGGATTGTGTCCAGTTTTTAACTATTAGACATTAAGCTATTATGAATATTCACGCACTAGGCTTCGTATAGTCACTTGCTTGCATTTTTCTTGGGCAGATACCTACCTAGGAATGGAATGGTTGTGTCATGTGGTGGGTATACAACGAACTATATAAGAAACTGACAGGGTTTTAATTTTATATTCCAATTAGCAGTGTATTAAAGTGGTAATGGATCTTTATCAACACTGACTGTGGTTAGTATTTTTAATTCTAAAGATTCTCTTGGTGTGTAGTGGTGTCTCCCTATGGCTTTAATTTGCATTTCCCTAATGATTAATGATGATAGACATTTTGTCATTTGTTTATACAAAACAAAATTAAAAAACATTGTGTTTACCTTTGATAAGCTTTTAAGTGTTTTGTTGGTCCCAGGTAAGATTCTTGGCTGATTTGTTAGCTTTACATATCTTATCCTTGAAGATAGTTTAAATTCTGATCTTACAGTTGTGCATGGTGTGAGATTTCTATTATGTATGTGTCATTCAGTCTTTGCTTGAGCAATTTTGACACTGGGAAAATTAAACTTTAAAAATCAGACCATTTTAGAGACCTAACTATAGGAATGTTTCTGTGTTTTCTCTAAAACTCAAACTTTCTCCTTGATTTCACTTTTTGATTCTACTTCTGTCTTTGAAAGCAGCATAATAATAAACATTCTTCATGACACTTTGAAACCTTTGAAGCCACCATTAATTTTTCCACTTCATATTTTTCTATAAAAGGTTTAAAAGTTCTATTTACCTTGAGTTATTTCTCTAGCCATCTGCTCTTGAATTATTGACAATACATTACCCCTCATGTACTGTAATATCCAGAAGTGAAATAAAAAGTCTAGAACTAATATGAATTTATGAAATGTGATGGGACTAATATATTTCTAGATCTTGGCCTTACATTTGCATTAACTTACTTTAAAATTTAGTTATGTAAAAGTAAAAATAAATGTCTTTAAGATTCTATTAATTATTAAGGCAGCTGAATCCAACTTATGGCTTAGAATATTTCTGATCAACTAAGATATATTAATTATTATTTGCTACAATCTGTACATCCATTATATTTGAAACTACACTTCTATAATTATTTTTAGCTCAAATGCATTATTTTACATTTATTATTCTAAAACGTATCTTATATTTGGGGACTGTAACTCTATCAATCTATCAAAATGCAAGTCACTTTGAATCTTTTTTTTTCCAGCCAATATTTGAGCCAAACTTTGCCTTTAGTTCTGCAACATTTCCTATATTTTCCAAATTATTATTCATAATATGACATAACAGTTATAAAGTATACATTGTGAAGTTTGTTATGCATTTTTCAATAACTATAGGTTTGACAAGAGATCTATTAATTAATATTTTAAGTATAATTATAAAACCAGTTATAAAATCTACATGTAACATTTTCCAGTCCACATTTTTATATTTAAGCTATAAGTAAATCATGAAATGTTTTTTTTCTAAATACATTCATAAAATGTATATAAGGATATGTAATTTTACAAAATTATCTTTTAAAAAGGAAGCACAATTTACTTTAAAAAAATGCCTTTTTTTTTTTTTTATATATTTGCTTATATCTTTCTAAAACGCTCACATAAGCAATATAAAATTTATGCCCACTGGTTTTTCAAGACCAAATGTAGATAATTTTGTTGTCATTACTGATTCCTGCAAAGAAGCTTTCTAATTCAAGTATTTGATAACTTATAATATTTACTACAGATTTTAATTAAATGCATTCAATATAGCATGCTTGATAAAGTACTTCTTCTCTCCTATCTGATTGTGCTTTCCTAAAATGGAAGAATATTTATCTTGATTCATAGTCCTAAGGTAGTAACTGGTAGATAGTAAATATTTGATAAATATTTGTAAGTATTTTTGTAAAATGAATATTCTAGAATCTTCTTGTGATCACAAAACATTTGTTTAGAGCTCACATTTTGTCACTTCTAGAAAATTAAGAAATTATTACTCAATATATAATTGTCTGACATTTTCCTTTTCCTATAATTTTTTATGTTTACCAGCTGGATTTCAAAATCATTTTTGCTAATTGTTTAAAATCAAGGCATATAATACGAGTAGAATCAACAAACTGAAAATATTTCATTGGATTTTTTGTAGCAAAGGGGCCATTAGAGATTTAATATAAATCCTGAAGATTATCCAAGTTAAAAAAAAACACAAAAACTTGTATTGATCATAATTCTTGGTTAATGACTTGCTATCTCTATCAATCTTGTAAGGCTTTGCATAATTTTATTTTATTTTACTTTTTACACTGTCGTCTTTCTCTCCAATAACCAATTTAATTTCTTCACCACACCTCTTTTTGTATATTAGATACTAGTCTTTTTTTTTTCTGAACACCTTTGATGATAATTCTTTTTTTATAATATCAGTTCTATCTTTTTACAGTCAGTAAGTCATTGCTTTTGTTGTAGAAGAAAAGTCCTCTGAATGTACAGGAGGTCTTCTTTCTTTGTATGGTCTCTTGATATTAATTTCAACTGTTCTGAATAGGGTGCTATCATTTCCTTGCTCTTTTTGCCTTTAACAAAGCGGAAAAAATGTATAAGCATTAATAGAATTTGGGAGTGAGCCTTGTGCATTGTGGGTTTATTATTTTTTACACAACTTGTAAATCTTTATTTTAAGATATTAAAACAGTAGGTGGACAACTGTGCCCGTAGGAAGTACAACTGACCACTGTCACCTTGTATTGGTGGGACTGGGCTCCTTATTATTCTTTCACCTTAAGCCTACCTAAGTATGTCTATGTGCGTTCCCCCTAAAAAATAAATTTTATGTGAGTAAAAATATTTTTTTATTCTTCTCTCTGTTCTACATGATTATTCAATCATTTTTACTATCTGTGATTATATATTACAAAAAATATGTTCTGCATGCTTTTTGTGTGAGGGCATTTAAAAAAATATATCAACATCTCTCTAATCCCTTAATAAATATCCTTGGGTAATAGAAGTGTTCAGTGCTAAAGGGGCAGCATAATTGTATGATTAGTTGAAAATAGTATTTGTAAGTATAATATGCTTTAGACTCAAGTACAGTTTTTTAAAAAAGCATTTTAATCAAACTAGAAAATACCAGCTATTATTTTTATAACAACTTCAAATTAGTGAATTGTAGATAAATAATAAATACACTTTTCTCAAAGAACAACAAAATCCTAAAAGATAACATGTTTGGTATTGCTTTGCATAAAATATATCCCAGACTGGTTTAAAAGGTTCATCTTAATTGCAGTGCTTCATCCCCACAGTGTAGGCAAATATTTGTTTTGTGTTAATTAAGAAGTCATTTAAACATCTGCTTTTATTTTATGGACTGTCTTTAAAGTGTAAAATGTGTTTTTCTCATGAGAGCACTTTATGTTCCCAAGTGGCAGTTTTAAAATAAAGTGTCTCTGTTTCAGATATAAAGTCTAATGCACAAAGGTTTTGCCATCTGTTCTATGTAGTTGTACTTGTGAGCTAGTTGTTTGATTAGGAACAACAAACGCATAGAAAATGTGTCTTCACTCTAACGAAAACTATAACTAATGTACTGCCTGCTTTTGTGTTTCCTTTTATAAAATGTCATTTTGAATTACATTCAAGATTAGTTTGATCTCTTAAAGCAGAAAGATCATCATAAAATTTAATGTTACATCATTCAGAATAAAAGAGAAAAACTCAATTCAGTTTTTTTAAATTAAATTTATTGGGGTGACGTTGGTTACTAATATTTCATAGGTTTCAAGTGTACAGCTCAATAATATATCATCTATATATTGCATTGTGTGTTCAAAGCATGACGAGTCCTTTGTTTCAATACAGGATGGATAAATAAATAAATAAGTAAATACATGCTGCTGACCATGTTTGTCCAATGAAAAATTATGAACTCAAAAATAGTTCCTCTAGCAGTTTATGATGCCTCCCAAAGTATTATGTATCTTATATATCTATTGATATATAAGCCAATCTCTTTTGTTAGAAATGGTCTCTAAGAATATAGAGAAATATTATCTAATCCAAAATTTGATAGAGTGACCACCAGTGCCTTTAAATGTCTCAATGATTCACCAGTTTAGATATTTAGACAGAAGTTAATTTAAAAACAAAAACAAAAAACAGGAAAATACAGATTCAATATTTTTGTTGTTGTTAGTCACTAATTGTGAGGAAAATGCTTAACTCAAACTCTTTGCTGCTATCAAGACTAGACTATTTACTCCTGTGAAGAATATTCTGGAATTTGTACTTATTCCAGAATCTTTCAGAATGCTGTGATTACTCTAAAAATATAAGTTTTCCGAGAATTCTCTGTATCTTTTCTGAGAAGCCACTCATGTTTCAGACATAGGTACTAGAAACATACAAAATGACATAAATGATTTCACCCAAAGCCATTCAAAATAAATCAAGCAACCTTTCATTCATGAGAGTTTTGTTTTAGGGCAGAATAGAGTACTGATCTGCCTGAAATCTCAGAAAGCCAGAGATTATCTTCAAAGTAGTAGTCATGTTTAGGAATCTTTGAACCTGGGATGATTTTTGTATTAAACCTGATGCTGTTATCTAGTTGCTCCCAGAATTTTTGATTATGTCAAACCTTGATCTATTTTAACCATTTCACTAGAGCTACTGTAAGTCCTGACAACACTAAGGAGTCTGACATTCACGTCAGTATT
Organism: Rhinolophus ferrumequinum; assembly: GCF_004115265.2. Lineage (NCBI taxonomy): Eukaryota > Metazoa > Chordata > Mammalia > Chiroptera > Rhinolophidae > Rhinolophus > Rhinolophus ferrumequinum. The sequence goes on from NC_046296.1 coordinate 47,730,450, forward strand.
TCCTATACTTACCGTGTGCTAGACCTAAAACAGGAATTTTAAGTAACTATAAGATGATATGAGATCATTTTTGCTAACCTGTATTTCACAATACTAATTGAAACAATGGCAATATTAAATTGTATATAAATGGCAGGTATGTGAAGTGTATAAATAGTGAATTCCAGGACATAGTATGGTTTTTATAATCAATAGCATTTTTACTGAGATATTGGATAATTTTTGAACGGGGTTTTAACTTCCATGTCCATGTGACATCTTTGAACAGCTACAGGACAAGGTTAGAGCAGTAGTTTTATGAAGATTCATCAAAGAAGTATATCTTTTATTTTACCAAGCTTATTATAGATTTTCAACAACTACTTTAAAAATGTAAACATCATGTTAATTATTTGAAAGGCGTGATTCTCGAGATAATCACACTATTATTACCTTATTACAATATGCTTTTTGTTAATGAAGATAGAGATGGAAATACAAGATCAAATGGGAAAGAAAGTGCAATGCTTTGGGACTGCATACATGTGTCAAAAAGAGAGAGGGAGATTTTAAGACACATGACACTCACTGAACACGGTAAGAGAACTCATCTCGTCTGTCACATCACAGTTCTCGCACCCTTACACACGACAGTCAGAGACAAACCCTGTATCGTATTTTCCCCTAGTATAAGATTGATTATGCTACCACCTGTTTTGCCCATTTCACAAAGTTTTCATAAAAGAAAAAATGTAAATCTATATACAGGCGTACATGTGTATGTATGTTCTTTGTAAAGTTTCATACAAATATGCCATAGTTAATTAATATGATAATAGCATAGCCAAAATTTACTAAACAAAATGAACTGGGCATTGTACTATATATATAGTACTATATATATATATATATATATATATATATATATATATATATATATATATATATATATGTATATATATATATATATATATATGGTTACATTTCCACATACACATAAGTAATAACATAAAATGAGAGCATTTCTCACCCAAATAGAAAAATTTGTTAGAAGAGGATGGGATGTTATATATCTCTAATTAATCTTACACGTTGAATGATCTCACAGTTTGTCAGTGACCCCTAATATGTCAGAAAGGGATCCTATGGAAGGAACTCCATCAATAGTTTTATTATGAGATTCTAGGATGTATGCTTGAAGGTTCAGTCACAACCAAGTATCAGTCAGTTTGGTCCCTGGCAGCACATATTAAAATAACAAATCCATGTGCAAAGGGATTTACTAAATTTCCATGAAGTTAAGTTTCAAGGAGAAATATATTCCTAGTCCTGTGGGCAGCACTATCATCATAAAATGCTCCTATTCAGAGCCCTTGAATAAACCATTAGGTGTTCTGTAAATGGGAGGGCCATGGCAAAATGAACATTTAGTTTCATCCTTCCAATTTTGTTTCTGAGGTGTTGTAGGCCCTTCCTGACTTCTAGAACAGTCCTCACGTAGTCAGATTACTTCAAGCATTACTTATTAGGGGACCTCATGATGAAAAATACACTCTTTCTTAAATTATAAATTTTTTTCTTAGTACTTTTATATTATTCCTGTTCCCTGCCCTTAAAATAAGTATCACTTTTCTAGTTCACTCTATTCTTATTTCTATGGTTTTAGGGTATGTTTTTTGTCGTTTGTTTTTTGTTTTGTTTTGTTTTGGTTTGGTTTTTTGCTTAATTTAAGATTTTAACTATATACTTTTGTAAACTAATCATTAAAAATACATATGGTCATTCTCATCAGAACAATCATCGCTGCTTTGAAGTATTTGAAAATAACTTCATGAAAGTATTTTTCAAATGAATGGAAAATAGGTTAATAAATGAGTAAACAGAAACTAAAATCATGTAAATCATAAAAATCATTATCTAAACATAATCTTGACAAATTTCCTTTATACTCTTTCAAAAACTAAAAGACAAAACACTCATGTACTTTTTAACATCAGATAATTAAAATATAATAGAGTTTAGTGTATTCATTTTAATTTAATATGCTAATTTCACTAATGAACGTTAAAAGATACTGAATGCCATATAGCAGGGGTCTACCGTATACTTATCATAACTACTCAATTGTGATGCTGTAACTTGAGATAATCTTTAGACAATATATAAATAAATGGATGTGGTTATATTCTAATAAAGCTTTATTTTTAAGAAACGGATGGTGGTCCAGATTTGGGCAATGAATCATGGTTTACTAACTCTTATTATATATTATGTTTATCTTTAACTTATACAAATACATACTTTTACGCATGTATATTATAAAAGTCTTGACTAGCATCTGAAATGTGGATGATGAGATCAAAATGATCTTGAAATCAGCAATGCTTATTGACTATTATTTAATCTGAATGGGCAAATCAACATTTCATGGCATTCATATGATGTTCAGAATTTTTATTGGAAAAAAATGATCTACAAAATTAGTTTTTTCTTGAATGATTGTTATTCATATTAACTAGCTAATTTATATGTTAGGACATTTTAGAATTCAGTGTATATGTATTTATAGCTACTCCCCCCACACACACACATAGACACACACAAACACACACACACACACACACACACACACACACATTCCAAAATTTAACTGAAAATTTCTAGCCCTTATCCGTATTTGAGTTTATAATTCAATATTTAACCTACCAATAAATATATATTAACTGCCTAATGATAAATATCCTCTGCCCATTTTTGTTCAACTATGTAATCTTTTGTAAAATTCCAAAATGACATTCCAACTCCATAACCAATTTATCCAGTACCCAAGAACACTTTAGATAATGGTCTCATTGGTGATTTTTGTAAACACTTTTTTATTCAGGTATAATTTCCACAGCACAAAAACTACCCATGGTAAAGGTACAATTCAGAGATTTTTTAGAAATTTACAGTACTTTGAAATCACCACCACAATCCAATTTCTAAACATTTCTATCATCCCCCAAAGTTCTTAACATTCCTATTTGCAATCTATCCCTACTCTTACTCTCAGGCCTAAGAAATTGCTTTTTTACTGTCTGCATCTATGATTTTGTCTATTTTGGGCATTTCATATAAAATGGAACCATACAATATGGAGTCTTTTGGCCATGATTCTCTTGATCAGCACAACATATTTTAGGTTGTCTATGTTTCAGCAATTGATGTTTCATCAATGCATGTATTTCTGTTGCTGAATATTACTGCGTTGTATAGATATGCCCTATTTTGTTTGCCCATTCACTAACTGATAAATTTAAGGTTGGTTCCAATTTTAAGTTATTATGAATAATGTTTCTATGAACACTTATGTACAAGTTTCTGTGTTAACATACATTTTCATTGCTTCGGGATACGTACCTAATAGTGAAATTACTCGTTCATATGGTACAGGCATGTTTAATTTTTAAAGAAATTTCCAAAATGTCTCCCAAACTGACTATACCATTCTACATGTATGATGTATGTATCTATTTACATTTGCGTTGCCTTATTTCACTGACTAGGACCTTCATTTCAATGTTGAATAGAAGTGGCAATAACAGTCATATTGCCTTACCCCAGTCTTTGAATGAAAGCATTTGGTCTTTCTTCCTTAAGTATCAGTTTTTCACAGATGTCATTTATCAGGTTGAAAAAGCTCCCTTTTATTTCTAGTTTATTAACAGTTTTTATGGATGTTGAATTTTGTCAAATGCTTCCTTTGTGTCTGTTTTCATGAGACTGAGACTTTTTTGCTTTATCCTATTAACATGATGTATTACCTTAATTGAATTTCAGACATTAAAACAACCTTGAATGGCTGGCATAAGTCCCTCTTGGTAATGCTGTATAATCTTTTTTTTTTCCTTTTTAATTCTTTGTTATTGACCAAAATGGACTTAACATTTCTCTCAGCTTGACCAAACATTTTTTAAAACTTAAATTTATCAGGATGACAAAGGTTAGTAAAATACATTGGTTTCAAGTATACAATTCACCATCTATCTATCACATTGTGTGCTCATACCCAGAGTCAGTTCTCCTTCCATCACTATATATTTGACCCCATTTACCTTCTTTTACCATTCTCCATACCCCTTTACCCTTTGGTAACCACTAAACTATTGTCTATATCTATGAGTTTTTGCTTCTTTGTTTGTTTGTTTTGTTCCTTTGTTGCTTTCAGTTTTATATCCCCCATATGAGTGAAGTCATAGGGTTCTCAATTTTTTCTGTCTGGCTTATTTCACTTAGCATGATGATCTCAATATCCATCCATGTTGTTGCAAGTGGCAATATTTCATCTTTACTTACAGTAGAGTAATATTCCATTGTCTATATATACCACATCTTCTTTATCCAATCTTCTATTGCAGGACACTTTGGTGGAAGGAAATGTGGAGGTTCCTCAAAAAATTAAGAATAGAATTACCATATAACCCAGCAATCTCTCTCCTGGGTATATACCCAAAAAAATCTGAAAACATTTATCCATAAAGATATATGTGCTCCGATGTTCATTGCAGCTTTATTTAAGATGGCCAAGACAGGGAAACAACCAGTGTCCTTTGGTAGATGATTGGATAAAGAAGATGTGGTATATATATATATATATATATATATATATATATATATATGCAATGGAATACTATTCTTTCATAAGAAAAGATGAAACAGTGCCATGTGCATGTAAATTCTTTCAATGATCCTATGAAATGTAAATCTGTTTTAAAAGTCTCTTTTAACAACCCAGGTCTCTCTTTCTCAAGAACCTAAGAATTATCCCTTTGAAATGAAATCGTTAAGGAAGGTACCCCTATCTTCCAGTCACTGTGAAGAGTAAGAGCCTAACTTAGGTGGACATCTTGCTCCAAGTTATAAAACTAACTCCTGTCATGAAGATTGTAGGCTTTCTGTGCTTCTTAATTAGCTTTACCCAAAGGAAAAATAAACTTGCACATATGGTTTTTTCTGTATGTCTCATGTTGGTACGTCCCTCCTTTTCTGACTTCTTTTGTGCTAAATAAATACTTTTTGTCAGCCATTTTAATTCCTCTGTCAATCTTTCAACTATGTTTTTGTTCTTATTTTCTCAGTGATTGCACTATAGATTATATGCAACAAATTTATTCCAATCTTTTTTAGACTACTACTACCTTAATTTTAGTACAATATAGAAAGTGCTTGAATACAGCTTTGTTTTCCTCCTCCCTCCTTTGTGGCATTATTGTCACATAGCTTTATCATATAAACCCCAAAATACAATGGTATTATTATTTTTGTACTTTTGTGGATTCAACTTATATCTCATGTGATTTCATTTGTAGCTAAAAAATTTAATTTTTTCAGTAATGTAAGTAAGCTAGCAAAGCATTCTCTCAAGCTTTGTTCTTCTGAGACTGTCTTTTATTTTCACCTTTATTTTTAAACTGCAGTTTTTTCTAGATACAGAATTTTTGGTTAACAGTGTTTACACCATGCACCCTTGCGTACACACACACTTTGAATTTGTCTTCTCTCTGCCCTCTGGTCTTCATGATTATTATGAGCTGCTCAGCTTTTACTTGTTCCCCACTAAATGATGTATTGTTTTTTATCTTTCAAGATTTTTTTCTCCTCGTGGTGTTCAACAGTTTGACCGTGATGTGTCTAGGTGTGGATTATTTTGTGTTTATCCTATTTAGATCTGTAAATTAATGGTATTTTATCACTTTTGGGAAGTTTAGCCATTATTATTATTTTTTTAATATTTTGCCCATTGTTCTCTTCTGTTTCTCAGACTCCCGTTCTTTTGAAGGAATGGTATGTTGTCTCATGGGTCTCTAAGTATTTGTTTATTTTCTTTAATCTATTTTTCTCTCTCTTCAGAATGCGTATTTTCTATTGATCTATCTTTAAATTCACTGAATTTTTTTCTCCTGCTATCTCAAATCTGTTATTGAAACTGACCCTTTAGTGATTTTTTTCACATCTATTATTGTGTGTTTCATCTACACAATTTCCCGGGCTTTTGTTTGTTTGCAGCTTCAGTCTCTTTGCCTGAAAAATACCCTGCTACATTTATAGCTCTCAAAATCTTTCAAGTCCTGTCTTTCAAGACACAACCAAGTGCCTACACTAAATTAGATATGGTTTTTCACTTTTATTTTTAGTCTCCTACCAAACATTTGGCTACTTTGGTTGTAGTACGTTTCCACAAGCTATGTAAAATCCCGGAAGGCAGGAAATGTATTTCCTGAGTTTTGTGTTCTTTGTATCACCTAGTATATTGTTTTGCACATATTAGCTTCTTAGCAAAAATGTTAATTTTGAATCGAATTAAAAATAATTGTATTATGGTTATTACCTAAAGTTTTGCTAATATCACCACTAGCCATGTAGTCTTAACCTTTTAACAATATTAAACATTTGGTAGTGCTTAACCTGGCAAAGAACTTTATCTGTAAGTTGATCATCAATCATTGCATACTTTAGGATGCTTTTCCTGAGGTCACATAATTGCCTTGGGGACATATAGTAGACAACCAAGGAGCAAACTCAAGTCTATGTGAGTTATCACCCACTGGGTTTCTATAGAATAAAACCTGACCAACATGCATAAAGAGGATCTTGGTCTTAAACAATTGGTATAGTACTGATTCATTTACCTGGAAGACCAGAGCTACAGCGAATTCAAGCTTGGTAATTTTCAGTTGTGTCTCCAACCGTTTACTCCGCCTCTTTTCCATACATTGTTTTCATCTTCTGGCTAACATCTCTCATCATGGCATATGTCTGTAACTGTTTTGAGATTCACCAATAAATGCCATGATGTCCTGAGATAGTGAAAATAAAGAAAACTTTCTATTTTTTATGATGGCTTACTCTTTTTTTTTAATTTATTGGGGTGACAATTGTTAGTAAAATTACATAGATTTCAGGTGATTCTGGGTGGTGAACACACAATGGGATTTATAGATGATGTAATACAAAATTGTACACCTGATGGCTTACTCTTAAACTGCTTTTTAAAGGAGATTCATTTCACAGAAAACCTAGCAAAGCTACACCTTTCTAAATTGGTATTGATTGTGTTTTATGACCATTTCTGTGGCTAGGGAAGTGCCATTAGCTTGTTGGTTTAAGTAGAGTTCTTGAACTTGTTGCTTATATCAGTATTTACATTTACACTGAAACCAGTTAAAACTAAGTTTGGAGCTGGAGTTTGGAAGTAGAAGAAGAACTAAGTTTGGAGCTGAAGGTTGAATGAAGAATAGATTGCAATAGAAATCTAAATTAGATTGTTTTAGAGAAAGTGGATTGGTGGATTGGTTAAGCAACCAACTATATGAATTATATCTGGGTATTTAAAAGATAAAAAACTCACACTTCATATGATTATAATAATTATTATTAGCCTAAAGAGTGTCATATATCTTGAGCTTATTATTCCAAGCACTTTTATCAAGCACCCTCCTTCCTTTTTTATTCCTGGCTAAAGTTAAGAATAACCTGGTTTATATCCTGTATCGAAATTGTTTCCATATTATTTGCCTTGTATAATCAATTGCAAATATTTTGGAGTAAAAAGTAAATGAATATTGTAACTAATTATATTTCATTAAGGTCTAACTGTTCAAGTTATCTTTTATTTTATACTTGTTAGTATTTTATTAGCTCTTTGATTAGGTTTTTCCTCCCGTATACCTTTAATTAGCTCTTTCCTGCTCCATTCTTGACAAATAGAATATCAACTTAATAGAGGAAGATACTCATGCACTCAAAAATTTAATGAACTAACCAAGAACACAGAGTGAGACTGACAAAAATTTAGTGTCCATATCAACACTGTTAAAATTACCATACCACTATCGAGCATACCATGCTTGATTTGGAATTTGGGGGTCATATTAAAGAGTGATTGCTCAGCAATGAATCTGGCCTAAGGGTAAGTAATATTAACAAGTCATTAATTTGGCTAATCTTATAAAACTGACCATGCAACAGTGTGTTAAGAATTTTTTAATGTAAAGGAAAAGTCATTATCGAGATATAACATAATAAAAAACAGAATAAATAGATATTTCCTAACTTGATGATCAAATGAAGAAAGGTCACGTGTAATTATTTAGGCCAATTTCACATTACTTCTTTTGAGTGTAATCTTAATAGTCAAATATACTAATAAGATCATTCATTTAAAAGTGCTTGTATGAATTTGAAGTACAGATTGCTTTCAATACAAAAGGTATTTAATTATACTGTGGACTAATTCTCAGTTAACTCTGAAGAGGTGAACTCATCTTCTGAAAACAGTGTTAGGAAATTCTTAGGTTTTGGTTATCTGACCTGAGAGATTAAAATTGATTCATCTGGTGATTTTTTATAATTACCTTTTAAAGAAATGTCTTGGAAGAATAAGAAATATTCTTTTTTTTTCTTTTGTAACTATATAGAATTTATGGAACCTTATTTTAGACATTACTGCCTGAGACTCTGAATGAGAGAGATTGAAACTACTTTTCATTTCTTAGAGGTTAATTCAAATCCCTTATGAGAGTTGACTATAACGAGGACATCCAAGAGATGCTCAAACCCAGTTACATACAGATAGTTGTGTAGTTTATGCCATGCCTAGATTCTCCTTTGTCTTCTAAGATAAAGCTGTAGCTGTCTTTCCCATCTCCTCATTTGTTGTGCTTCCCAACTTCAGATGAAACGCCAGAAGGATAATGAAACCAAGTAAGAAGGAACTTTTCTGGTCCAATAAAGTAAAATGTAGAAATTATCATCAGGTCAATATAGGTCATACTTGAGAATCATGTATTGAATACACTAAAAAAAAAAAATGCTAGAGAGGAGTTCTATTATCAAAGCAATATTTGTTTTGTTTGACTTAAGTGCTTTTATGGCCCTAATATTTAGCGGCCTCTTTAAAGCTAATATATTTTTTCAATTATGAAAGTTAATTAGGAATATTGAAGAACTCATGTAAAAAATGGTGGCTAATATAACTGTTCAATTTATAAAATAGGGAATCTATGAAGCTAACATGCATAACAAGATATACTTAAACTTATTATGGTAGTAATCTGAGAAATACACATCACAACCACAATGAGCTTTCACTTTATATCTATTTTGTTAGAACACTTAGAAATCTAGATATTGCCTTGTGTTGACAATGATATTAGTGTACAGAAACTCTGACACTGTGCTAAATAGATTTTAAACGAATGTAGCCATTCTAAATAGTATTCTGGAAATAGTCATTTAAATATACATTAACGTATGGTTAGGGTGAACCATAATATGTAGAGTAAAAGACTTTGCCATTTATGTTAATTCTGAGACAATGAATGTAAGCTAAGTCTGTCCTAAGCAAGCATAAATTATATGTCACCTTATTTATGATTCAGTAAATTTGTTCTTAGATATGTATTCCAAATAATTTCACTCAAAAATCTATATATTTAGACCTATGGAATTATCATGGAAAAGTGATAAGTAAATAATTTATATTAATACTGAAATCCTAACCAGTATGATAATGTGATAACCTAACATTTTGTTAGTATTTATTTGGTTTTTATTGGATTTAATATTTTTAAATATTAATTAGCAATTACTATTTTCCCATTTATATATTTTATTTTTCCTATGATATATTAGTGTTTATTTTTTATTTGCATTGTGTTTTCCAATTATGTGATGAGTTTGCCCTTTTTACTTTTGTTATAATGTTGGACCCTTCCTAATCTTCTAAGTAAAACTTTTAAATTTGATCAAATTATTTTAAAATCCCATTGATAGCTTTATGAGATTACACTATGCTTAAAAGATATTTATAAAGATCTAACAGATTTAGTCAGTTTTCCATAAGAAATAGAAACCGTTTATTTAAGTCTTTTATCATCATGATTCTCAGTAGTGATTTGTTTATTTATTTTGTATGATTGCAGTATATACCTTATCAATCTTAAGTCCTCAGAAATATATGGTTTTGTTGCTACTGTGATTTTTTCCTATAATATAACTTCAATTGAAGGTTTTATTCATCATCTCAAAAAATTAAGTAAGGATTGAAAGTATGTCATTACAAAACGTCCAACTAGTTCTGCAGCTCTTTTTACCAAGAACATGGTAGTGAAGTCTTGAGAGAGACTCCAATGTTGAGATTCCAAAGGGAAACTCAAATATAACTGGACTCTTAAGTTCTTGCCCACTTACATTAAGAAAAAAAAAAATCACTGGTTAAAATGTGTTTTATATAAAAACCCAAAACACTACTTCGAGGAGAATGTATGCATCTATATGTTCATTACGGCATTGTTTACAATGGCCAACATGTGGAGGCAGCCTGGGTGTCCATTAATAGATGAATGGATAGAGAGAAGATGGTACATATGCACAATGGAATATTACTCAGCTATAAAAAAGAATAAAATCTTGTCACCTGCAACAATATGGAGGGACATAGAGGGTATTGTGCTGAGTGGAGTAAGTCAGACAGAGAAAGACAAATGCCATATGATTTCACTTATATGTATAATCTAAAGAACACAATAAACAAACAAAAAAGAAGCAGACTCGTACAGAAAACATTTTGATGGTTGCCAGATGGGAGGGGTATTGAGGGTGTTGGGTGAAAAAGGAGAAGAGATTAAGAAGTACAAATTGGTGGTTACAAAATAGTCATGGGGATGTAAAGTATAGCATAAGGAATATAGTCAACAATAGTGTAATAACTATCTTTGGTGTCAGTTGGATACTAGATTTAGCTGGGTGAACACCTCGTAAGTTATATAAATGTCTAATCATTATGTTGTACACCTGAACCTAATATAATATTGTATGTCACCTGTAATTAAAAAATAAAAATATTAAAATTATAGTTGAATCGCAATAAGAGTATTTAAACAAAAGAGCCACATATTTAAAAACACATTTAACATGATGCTATTATATTAGGTTTTGAAATGTGGTGAAATATTACTTATTCTTTAGATATATACATATTTATAATAAAAGTACAAATAAACACATGGAATGGTAAATCTTAACATCAAGATACTTTCTGCCCCACCCCCCATGGTACTAAAAGAGAATATAGAAAATGGGCAGAAGAAACGAATACACACTTAGAAGATTTACAAATGGCCACTAACACATGAAAATGTACTCAACGTCATTAGTCAACACAGAATATAAATTAAAGCCATAGCTAGATACTGTTTCACATCGATCCAAATAGACGTAGATCGACACTACCAAAAGCTAGTGATGGTGTGCAGGAGTGGAAATTCTCACACATTGTTGCTTGGAATGTGAAATGGTAACAGCAATTTTGGAAAACTCTTTGGCAGTTTCTATTGTCTTAAGAATTTACCTATTCATTGACTCAGAAATTCCGATTCTAGGGGTATATCTAAGAGAACTGAGGGCATATATACACACAAAGACTTAAAGGAATGTGCATAGCAATTTTATTCAAGGGGAAACAGTGAAAACACCTCAGACTTCCATCCGTAGAATAGTTGAAGTGTGGTATATTAATACAACGGATTTCTATTCAGCAATAACAAGGAAAGTACTACTGATATACAATAATAATAATAATAATAATAATAATAATAATAAATTGATGTCAAAAACATATTGAACGAAAGAAGTCAGACAGAAAAGACTGCATACCATATCCAATTCATATGAAGTTCAAGAACAAACAAAATTAATATATGGTAATTGAAATCAGAACAGCAGTAGATTTCTGACAAGGAATTGAAATTAGGGCAGATTGGTGAGTTGTATGAAAGAATTTTTCATGTGATAAAAATGTTCTATAACTTACACTTTGTACCTAGGCATTTTACTCCATGTAAATTATAATTTATTAATAAATAAAATAATAATAATATTGTGGTACCAGCTCAATATAAGGGCTGGTAGCATTGAGAGAAAATTTTATAGCTTCCTTTATCCTCAGAACCTGGGGATGACCCAGTTCTTTAGAGTTCTGGCATGTGGATTGTTGAAGCATTTTTGCCCTCTCCTTGGATGTATCTAAGAGCAGGACACATTTTGCTCACAGAAGCAGAGCAAAAGCTAGCCTAATGAATCTTGAAATGTGTCTGTCAAATGACGAAAAAGAATGTGTGCGCCTGATCTGTGAAATACAGAAATGTTTTGTGTCATGATTTATGGCAGTACTGCATAAAGCTCTAAAATCTTAGGGTTTTATATTTATACAACATTAAGCTCCACAATACCTGCCTTCTAGCTCGACAGGGCCGATTATTCTTTATCATAATTCATTTTCCGTTGCCAGCGTGTAACTCTGTTATCAATCACACATGATTTAGCTGCTTCTTGATTCGAATCACTGTGGTATACCTGGTCCAGGTGACACAATATAGATTTCAGAATGGAAATGCATCACTCTCTGTAAAATAGATTATAAAGGAAAAAAGAAAAATGAAATTGTTCTGGAGAAAAAAGAAGTGAATTTAGAGAAGGAAAAGTAGTTAAATTTTTCTAAGGAAACTTCTGATTGTGTAAATCAGAAGAAAAATTAAATATTTAGAAAATTGTTATTTTAAATTATGCATCTACCTTCAAAACCACTGTGGAGACGAAATGGCTTTTCCATACATTCGAGAGTCCTTTCCTCATGTGATCACCCAGTTACTATATGGTCTACAATAAACATGCTCTTGTATTAACGTGATCGACTCGAAGGAGTTTAAGAAAGGAGCATATCTATTTAGCCCCCACTCTTTGGCAGACAAATGGTCTATGATAGAAAAACAGGGTCAAAAGCAGGAGCTGGTTTCTAAAAATAGCCTCTTTGGGGAGTTTAGGGAGAGAGACAATTTAACAATGGTCAGGTCATATATAAAAAACAGAACTCTGATCACAACCCTGTAGCTACCATCTGGAAAGCCAAACTACAACCTCTGCAGCAATTGGCCCCAAATATTCAGGAGTTACTTGATCAGTGACTACCATCTTTCCACATTTTTATCCCTTCATCCTTGTTTCCAATGCAGGATCAACCAGAGAAAGCAAATTTCGCTTCGGAAACTAGTCACACAAGATGCTGCATTTCTAGTTAGCCACCCCCCCCCCCCCCCGTCCATCTTACCCAAGCCAGCATCCTCCAATCAGAACACAGCAGAAGTGTTCTGTTCCATTTTTCTTTTTCTTTTTTTTTCACTGTAAAGCTTTCCCCCTCCCCTGCCTGCCTTTGATTCTCTGCCAAATACAAGTGATGACGACTGATTTCCTTGCTATAGCAAGCTCAATAAATAGCTTGTGCACATTCTCATTTAAATGGTTTTTGTTTATTTTTACAAAGGAAAATAGAAAACCATAGATGTCTCCCTGCCTTCTTTTCTCCTTTGAAGGAGCAAGTAGGAACTGATAACTCAGTGAAGATTATTGAAAATAGAGAGTGAGAAATTTAGGAGGAGATTTAAGAAATTGCAAGAATTAAAAGAGTAGAGATTACTAAAAAGGAAAGGGAGACTAGCTCTGAATTCCCACTGAAAAGTTAAGTGAACTGAAAGAGGAGAAAATCCATTGGATTTAACACTTCACAGGCCATTGTTGACCATGGAAAAGCAATTTCAAGTTCAGCATAAGGGTGGAAAGGCAGAATGCAAACTAAGTGTAGTATAATGGAGATGTGGAAGCGTTAACTGTAGAAATGTTTATAGAACAACAGTTAGAGCTTTTGAAAGAAAGAGGTCTTTGAATGTTTTAGGATAGTGGACCACAAAGTGAGGTATGGTTATTCTACAGGTAAGAGATAAAGATACTGGATTGGAGTGGATTTAGAGGAAGGAAAGAAAAGACAGAGGGACAGAGAGACAAGAAATATGAAAATTTGTCCAGAGCCCAAATTCAGATAATGCTTACTGATGGAAGTGAGTAATATAGAGACCTAACCAAACAAGGCAAAAGAAAAATAGATGTTTACATCAGCAAAGGACTTGGTGAGATTCTAATCCCATTATACAATTTAACAGATGAGATAAGAGAAGCTCAGATAGTCTTAGATGAAACAAGCAGTCAAAGAGGTCAGAGGACACCCAGGATAAATGGGGTCACATAATCCTAACTAACAGACTTTATATATTTATGCCATCTTTTAAAAGAACTTGTTGTCTATTTATGACTGTCATTTGTGGTATATTCATACCTGATCTATAAACATTCTGCTGATATATATACCTATTACCAGTCTAAACCCTAAATTGCTTGACAGTTTCAGAATTATTTTATATAAAACTTGCTCATTACTGAACTGAGTAATTAATTGCTTTTTGAAATGAGCCCAAGTGTACTTAAATAAGTAAGAAAATGTCTTTAAAAAATCAGGCTTTGAAGTTAGATGAGATTTCAATTTTTAAATCCCTACTCTGCCATTTACTGTCAGTGTCATTTTAGGTAATTATTTAACAACTCAATCTCAGTTTCTTCACCTGGAAAATGAGACTAGAAATGTTACCTCATAGGGATAAAAACAGGCAATGTAAGTAAAGTTCTCAGTGTTAAAATCAGGCTCAGGGCTGATGGTAAAAATGAAGAAATGCTTTTATATTTGGATAAAATATATTACTACTGTTCATTTTAATGTTGCTTAGCAGCTTTAATATATGAATACACATATCATGCATACACATATCATACTTACACATATCATACATACATACATCTATCTCCTCAAGTATGTGAGACGATCAGGGCAGGAGGCATTATCATCATTTTATACAAGAGGACATTGAAGGTACAAGGATATTGAGCAATTTGTCCAGGGTCTGATACTTAATACCACCAGTACTCAAACCCAGGACTTCTGATTTCCTGGGGTCTTGGAAGCCTTGAATTCATGGATATGCTTATAAGTCTCCTTCTTCTGAGAAGTTAAGGCATTCTTTTAGTGGTTCTAATAAGTTTTTTATGAATTTTTAAAGAGTTAGCCAGAATTAAGGCCAAGAAACTCTGGTTGGGGCTATTCACACCTGAAACCAGTATATACATTCCTGCATGCTAGAGCTTGGAAAGCTCCTTAAAGATTATTTTGCACATGATGAGAAACATCTTTTCCAATTTGTAGCAGGAGAGCTCCCAAGGCCAGGTCCCCTAGCCAGTAATCCCATCACTGCAAAATTTCTACATTATTTGTCAAATATAATGTAGAAAATGGGTCCTGCTAAAATAACTTGCCAGGGAAATAACCAGCAAGAAATTGAGAAATGGAGTTCAATGGAAAAATGTTATTTGTGTTTGCAATTTTACATATTTATTATCCCTATAAATGTATGCCATCTTTTAAAAGACCTTGTTGTCTATTTATGACTGTCATTTATGGTATATTCATACCTGATCTATAAACATTCTGCTGACACATGCCAATGGCAATGTCGTTTACATTATAATTCCATTTACTTTTCATAAAAATAAGACAAATGTGTAGTGATACTAAACAAATCCATATATAAAATATTTTATAACATTATATATCTTGCCTATTATCTCATTGAATTTCGAATTTGTACAGAGCAATTATGATTACTTTCTACAGTTTATAAATAAAATATATTTGAAACATATAAAGAATATATAATATTTTATTAATAAGCATTAAAAGTAATAGCTATGGCAGAATTTTTATACTCTGAGTGCTATTGGCACATTTAAAACATAATTTATGTTTTCAAATATAAAAATTATAAGGCTATATATTCTTAAGCTTGCTAACTTGCTAAGTTAGACATTTGCACCTACAGCAAGTTGTGTGAGGACGCACCTATCATGTTTATGGACTATGGACACCATTTACTTGTGCTTGAGGGCTGTGATAAAATACTTTCCAAAAATATAAAAATAAGGGGAAAGGAAGCTTCTGCTCTAAGGCTGAAACATAGTGGAATACAGAAAAGATATGCAAAGTCACTAAAAAGAGACAAAATTTAGATAAGTAGAAATTGGCTCTAATTTGATGGATTAGATTAACATATGTAAAGAAAGAATGAGTCATCCACCAGACTCCTTGGCTTGCTTAGAAAACAAAAGGAAAATTCATTGAGGTAACCATGGGCTGCATCCAGGTGCTATTTAGACGACAGAGAGCAAGCCATGGTCCAAGCATTTAAACTGTGCTGTCCCCAGAAAAGGCATATGCTGCTGTAGACATAACGTATCCTTTGTTATCTTAGCCTGAGACGATATACATCCAAATTATAAAACTCACTCCAGAGTTTATAAGTCCAAAATGGAAAAACAGCCTTTTGCTATTTAATTCTCTTGTTGAATGCTTATGAGAAGAGTCTTGCTAGTACTATCCACTACGATAGTCATTAGATGTATGTGGGTATTGACTACTTGAATGTGGCTAGTGCCAGTTGAGATGGGCAGGAAATGTAAAATACACACTGAATTTCCAAGACATAGCACAAAAACTACATAAATATCTCACTAACTTTTCTGATGATTGCATGTTCAAATTAAAATATTTTGTACATGTTGGGTTAAATAAAATATAGTATTAAAATTAATTTCATGTTTCTTCTTCTTTTTTTTTTAATATGGCCTCTAGAAAATTTAAAATTACATACAGGGCTCCCATTTGTGGATTGTTTTCTATTTATGTTGGACATCACTGGTCCATATAAACAGAGAACACTAATGTCCATCCCCTACCCTATCTGTATTTTTTTTTATTGTATACTAGTTAAGTAGCATTCTTTATTGTAGATGATTTTGCAGGCAGATCTAACTATAAAGAGAACAGCTGACCATTTGGGATGACACACTTGCTTGCTTCACAAGCTATACTTCTCATTAACCATTTCAAAAGCAACATTTTGATTTTATACATCAGTTTCATAAACTTGTTTCACTTGAATCTGCCATTAAGAGCAGCTTCGACTCTTGGCATGCTCAGGAATCAGATCTGAGTGTACACTGCTGAGACCCAGGTCTTCAACCTGATACACTGAGTACAATTATGCCATACCATAGCCTTTGGAAGACAGTCAGCTGGCTAGTGTTTCCAATCAAAAATCACATCTTCTGTTTTGTGTATGTTTCTTTAACCACTGTTATCATTTTCTAAAATGAGATAATGTTATTTTATAATTAACTTCATATTTAGTATTTATATTTTATAAAATGTATACATAAATATAGTTCAAATGTCATTTTTTCTGTGCCCCACATACATTTGCTGCTGCCCAGAGGTCAGCAGCTCTTTCTAATCTTTTAAATCTTTTAAATGACTGCGTTGGTATTTGCCTCTGTTTCTCTAAATAACATTCCTATGTTGCTAGTTCTTTACTTTTCAGTTTTAGTCATTATCTGTGAAACTTGAGATTTTGCTTCCTTTCATAGATTTTACCCCTCAAACCATACGCAGAGACATATGCACACTCATCACACAAACCTGTTTCCCATTCTGCCATCCTTCAAAAACAGTTGTATTGTAAATATGGTTAGATTATTATTCACAAAGTGAAAGCTAGTTAATGTATATATTCAACCTACTATCTTTAAGGGGAATCTAAATGATATCATTGAAGGGAGGGAAAATAAATACCAGAATGTGAAGTTAGGGCTGATATTGCTGATGACCCACCAGGGTTAACAGCCCATTGGGGAAAAGGCAACAAAGCAGAAGAATCTCATGTCCAGTATTTCCCACCGTGCTCCTCTTTCTCACCTTCCCATTATTCACCCCAGGACCTTGCTAATAGAGACTCCAGGTTGGAATTGTCTACCAAAATTTTAGAAAGTAGCCATGTCAGTGAAGGATTCATGGGGCACGCAAAAGCTGAAGGCTGCTATGCCTTTCACTGAACATAGAAGAGTTAGATGATATGGGCAGGGAGGACAGCTCTCTAGACAGCAGATGACCATATCAACATTGAGGATAAATTGGATGAGATGTAACAGCAAGCTGGCCCTCCTCATATCCCTTCAAAGATAGCAAGGGCTTAGACAAGTGAAGAGTGAAGGCAAAAGGCTTCTCTGGTAGGGGTGTCAGATATCAGCAAATGCATGGGAGCAGCAAGGCACGGGACCTGTCAGAGAGTGATGAGTTTCAGAGGCTGAGGAAGATAAGAAATTTCATATAAGGGAGTCAAAGGCGATGAAAGTGTAGAAATAAAATCAAACAATCTAAGGCGATAGAAAGGTCTGAGAAAGAATCAAATTCAAATCCCTGTTCAATATGGATATCCTTTCTCACTCTTTCATGGCTTTCATATTCTGAACTGGTTTGTTTTGATTGGCTTGAAGACTTCCAGTGAGGGGGAAAAAGATAAAATAAAACAAAAAAACAGTAGCAAGAACCATGTTTTATTTTTGTCTTTTAAAGTACAATTTTTCTTTCTTATATTAAATTATTGAGGTCCAGATAGTAGAGTATTAAACATAATATTAGGGTGTATGAATTGGTTTCTTTAAGAAATGGAGTCACTACAAACTTATGAAACAATAGAATAATTTTTTTATTCGAGATTATATGCCATAGATTACATATAAACTAATTTGGATGTAAAAATGGAGGAGATTCTGGGGAAACCAGTCTACAAAATACTTTGGTCGTCTTGGCGTAAAATGTTGAAGGTCATGCCTTAAGAAAGAAGCAGAAAAATGAAGATAATAAGTAGGAACTAGAAGTGTACATACAAGAGGATATACAAGAAACTGAGAATCACCCACACTTTGTCCATTGCAGCCAAACACACATGAAGCCCAACTAAATCTGACTGTAGTTTGAGAAAATTAGGGAAGTTTTATTAGTGAATGTTTAAGTTCGGCATATTTCATCAGCATTTAATTCTAACCAAATGCTGTTCGATTTATTTTTTTATTATTATTCTTAGTTTCCTTATGGGTCCATGACAAGGAAATAGCATGTCATAAGCATTTATTAAATGCTTAGTAACTGTATTGAAAGAAAAGTAGAGGAGAAGGAAGGAAGGAAGGGAGGGAGAGAAAGAGAGAGAAAAAGAAAGGAAGGAATAAAGAAAGAAAAGTACAAGACTGAAGAGAACTAGATGATTGGACTAAAAAATTGAGTTTGTGATTAAAATAACAAATGACTGTATAAAGTAAAAAGCAGGCTGGCCTCAATTTCACAACAAACAGTAACGTACTTGTCAGGGCCTATTTTGATCACATGGTCTTAAGAAAGTAAGAAGTTGTTCTTCTTTACAAAGAAGTTGAGGACAATTTTAATAGTCTTCTAGGCCTCCATTTTTTCAACTGAATGCAGGCACACATCATTTGCATTATGTAAAAGGCTTGTAGAGAAATATATCCTCTGCAGGCCTATCTCTTTTTTAGAATGGTGACAATGTTTTGTTGCAGCCATTAGTTTTATGGTTGTTAGTACATAGAGAGTTTGCTATGAATGGGAATATTTGTCAAACACAGACGGTGAGTGTGTTAAGTGGAGACTTGGGAATCCTTGACATAAGCACTCATCGGGAACACTGGAGGAAATCTGCTTTGACGACCAAAATGAATGCTATTGTTTTATAGGCAATTGTTGAATTCTATAGGCCAGTGGTCTTCCATTTTATCATTATAGAGAAAGGATATGTGTTAGAGCAGTCATCTATAAACGTTTTCTTTTTTGTTGGTTACGTGGGGTTGTTTCAGATAAAGTAATAATAGGTAGACATTTGTCGATGTGAATGTGTTTGTTTCCTCCCTGCTTTGGGCTCAAGTTCATTAAGTTAATGGAACGGATATCTAGGATGGGATAGAGAGTTGGTAAAATCTTAGGGATATCATCGTCCCAATTAAATTGTCTTGAGAGATGCATGTTTGAATTCAGTTATGGAGAGATAATATATTACACAATACAGAGCACATAGCTCTCCTCTTTCCTTTTTTCTAGGGGCAAAACTCAGAATTAGTTCTTGGACGAGAATAGCTTTCTCATAATCTAATGATTTAGCAATATAGGTTTATGCACAATTCCAAAACCAGATGAGCACAGTTCTGGAGTAAGCCAAATTGAGAATTTAGAATTGTTTAAACAAATCTCATCTTGCCCAAATCATTAGGTAAATAGGTTGCCAAAGTCAAGGTGTGTTTCTCAGTTCTCTTTCTCCTTCATGTCTCTGTAGTTCTTAGGATGTTAGACCTACTCTTATTTATCCCTTAATTTCATGGAACATATATGTGTTTGCCATGATACTTCATTATAGTTTTTCTCTTCTAAGTTTATGGGTACCTCATTCTTTGATTGTTTTTCAGTTCCACTTTTTCCCTATAATCCTTAAACTTTAGAGAACCATAAGGGTCTGTTTTTACTACCAGCAATTTTTCCTGTGAGAGGTAATGCACTGATGTATACTTAGCTATTATATATATATATATATATATATATATATATATATATATGTATGTGTGTATATATATATATATATATATATATATATATATATGTATATATGTATATATATATATATATATATATCTCCCCAAAATAACACTATATTTTGACATTTCACTTTCTGGATATAAATGCCAGCTCAGCTTGGCCAAAAATGCGTTTAATCACTCTTTCCTTATCTTGCTGGTCCACCCATGCTATTAACTGGACACACTTCAGAGAAATGTAGAACAGGTGAACCAGTTTGGTTCTTGAGAATTGCTGCCAAAGCTTAGTTTTCTACTATACTTACTGAACTCAGGAATTGTACTTCCTGATCTCAGAGAGTAAAACCTCTTACTTAAATATTTCTGCCATAGCTCCTCTTCAAAAACAATTATTGTAACTGTATATGCTGCAATTAGTTTGGATTCTTTTTGCTGAGTTTTGTGTATTACATGATGGAGCAGCAATGATATTTTATGATCTACAATAACGGTACCCTGTGCCTGTTATTTGGAACCAGATGTTAAACACCTCTCTGGATGGTTTTAACTACAGTGATTAAGTCTAGCATCAAAGTGCCCCCTGTGGAAACACTGAGAAGTGTCTTTTTCCTATCAAGCTGTACCTGCTAAGATGAAATCTGTGCTAGAAGATTTCCACACAATTCTCATATAATCCCATCTTGATCTTTTATTTCAGTTGCAGGTTTTCTCAAACTTTTTCATCAAAATGCCCCCCACCCCCACAAAAAAAACAAACAAACAAACAAAAAAAAACATAGGAGATTGAACTTGTGCCTTTAGGGGCCCAAAAGCAGAGACTGAATCAGCACAATACAAACAAGTGTTTTTGAAGTCACCCATTATGTCTTAAACCTTCTTGGGAAACATACATTCTGTCCCATAACGTATCTGTTTTCTGAAAATGAATACGATGTTTTCAATTATTCAATATTGAGTGAAATTGATTATATAGATAGATTTGTTGTGTGTATGCTGGCACCACCGTATGCTCTTAGTGGTATGAACACACACCTGGGAAGCCCAGGTTGAGGACATCCCCTTGAGAAAGACAGTATCAATAAAATCATTGCAAGTAGTTCTCAGGAAAAAAAAATTCTCCTAAATATTTCAGGGTGAATTTTTATTAACTAGAACTTAAAATTTGCTTAAAGTTTGTGTTGCTTTTTATGTAGAATTTATATGCAATAAAATACACAGATCTTAAGCATACATTCACTGAGTTTTGACAAATACATACATATGCTTATTCAAGCCCAATCCCAAGGCTAGCCCCCTGAGACAACTATTGCTTTTATTTTGTCTGGCATAGATTATTTTGCCTATTGCAGATTTTCTCATAAATAGAATCATATTCTTTAGGGTAAAGCTTCTTACATGTGGTGCAATGTGTTTGAGATTCGCCCATGATGCTGTGTAGACAGTGATTTGTCACTTCATTGCTAAGTAGTATTCTATTTTTCACTACAGCCAGTATACTTATGAAATTCTTCTATGGATGGACGTCTGAACTGTTTTCTATTTTGGACGTTAAAATAAAGTTTCTATGAACAATATTGTACAGTAAGTTTAGGGCATATGTTGTAATTTTTTTGGGGTAAACACCTGGGTGTAGAATTTCTGGATGAGACTTTCTGGTGTATGTATCTTTTCATATGAATTTCCAGAACATTTTTGCAAAGAGTTGTATCATCTTTGTATTCTGACACAAAGCATGAGAGTGAGAGATCTGCTGGTCTTCATGCTCACCAACATGTGGTGTTGTAAATCTTTTTTATTTCAGCCATTTTGTTGAGTGTGCTATATCATTATCATTATGGTTTCAATTTGTATTTACCTGATGACTAGTGAAGTTGAACACTTTTTCATGTGTTTGTTCATTATTTATACATCTTCTTAAGTGGAGTGTCTGTTCAAATCTCTTGCTAATTTTTTCAGTGAATTATTTGCCTTTTTAATATTGAGTTGTAGGAATTCTTTGCATATCCCGAACAGTAATCCCTTGTCAGAGTGATGTTTTGCAAATGCTTTCCTGGCATGCCTTATCCTTTTATTAATAGTCTACTTGGTGAGCAAAAGTTTTTCATTTTAATCATGGCTAATTATCTGTTTTTCTTTTGCTTAATTTAGACCTTTGCCCCATATCATGCATAAAAATTAACTCAAAATAGATGAAAGACCGAAATATCTGAATTAAAACTCTAAAACCTCTTGGAGAAAACATAAGAGAAATTTTTCATGACCTAGGTTTAGGCTAAAATTTCTTAGATATGCTACTAAACGCATAATCCATTTTTAAAAATGTGATGAATTGGATTTTATCAAAATTAAGGACTACTGTTTAAAAAACACTATTAAGTAAATGAAAAGATAAACCACTTAAGAAAAATTTCAAATTATATATCTGATGAAGAACTTGTATCTGTATATGAAACAACCTCTCAAAACTAAATGATATGGAAACACCCAACCCAGTTTTAAAAATAAACTAAAGTTTTGAATAGATATTTCACAACAGAATATACATGAACGGTTAATAAACACATGAAAAAGTTGATCAATTAATTTGCTGATTAAAACCAAGATTTAAGACAATTCCACACACACTAGAATACCTATAACCAAAAATCTGACAAGACCAAGTCTTGCAAGGGTGTGGAGAAACTGGAACCCTCATATATTGCCAGTTAGAATGTAAACTGTTAAAATCACTATGGAAAATAAATTGGGCACTTCATTAAAAAATAAACTTTACCTACCACATGAAACAGCTATTTGAGTCCTTCCTCTTTACCCAAATAAATGAAAGGAGATATTCATACAAAGACTGTTACACAAATATTTGTAACAGTCTTATTTATGTTAGCCAAAATCTGGAAACAACTCAGAAGCCCATCAAGAAGTGAATGAGTAAACAAAATACGGGGTGTGCATACAAAGTAACATAACTCAGAAATAAATATAAGCAAACTATTGATACATGCAACAACATGGATGGATGCCAATCTTGTTGCACTAAGTTCAAGAAGCCAGAATTAAATTCTACATACGTATTGGATGATTCCCTTTGTCTGATACTACTAGCAAACATAAAATTATAAAGACACCAAGCAAATTAGAGGTTTCTTCAGTCTAGTGGTGGCTGCCAGGACTGATCATAAAGGGTCATGAGAGAATTCTTGGAGGTGATTGTAATTGTATAAAACTGAACTGTGGTTACAGTTGCGCAAGTCTTTGCAGCAAATGTCATTGAATTATACACTTATAATAGATACATTTTGTAGTATCAAATTATACCTTGTAGAGTGTTTTAAAATGTAAGAAGAGGAAAACAACCAAGAGGATGGACAAGAAATTTATCGTAGAAGTTCAAATACTATTTCACATGTGTTTTCTAGGGCTGTTAAGACTCATACTAATTAATATATCTCATTGGGAGCCCCCAGATGGATAAAAATAGTTGAAGGCCACAGAGTGGGAAACTGAAAAGGATTGAAGAATTGCAATCACTAAACTATTGTCTGTGTCTATGAGTTTTTCTGTCTTATAGACACAGATAATAGTTGATTATGTACTGGAACAGTAATGGCAAAATATTTACTAATGGACCATGTTGTTCTTTCAGATTTTGAGGATATAAAATTTGCTTCTAGTTCTACTTCAAACTAATACTTTAATCCTTCTAACTTATGTTTACTTGCTTTGTTTGGATAGTTGTAAAATGATTCCACATATCTATTGGCTGAATTGGCTAAGTTTCTGAGGAAAAGCTGCAGTATTCTAAAGCTACAATTCATGATTTAACAGATGTTAGCCCTGGTATTATTTTTAATTGAGATATACCGGTAGTTGACATATAGCATTGTGTAAGTTTAAGATATACAATATGTTGTTTTCATACATTTATATATTGCAATATGATTACCACCATTGCATTAGCTAACACCTCTGCTAAGTCACATAATTATAATTTATTTTTTCTGGTGAGAACAATTAAGGTCTAGTCTATCAGCAACTTTGAAGTTTATAATACAGTGTTGTTGACTGTAATCACTATTCTGTGTATTAGATCCTCAGGACTTATTTATCTACTAGCAGCAAGTTTGTACCCTAAACAACATTTTTCCAAATTCCTCACCCATAGCCCCAATAACTACCTTTCTATCCTCTCTCTTTTTTTTTAACAGTTCAACTTTTCTAGATTCCACGTATAAGTGATTTCATGTTATATTTTCTTTACCTATCTCACTTTTCTCAATTTGCATATTGCTCTCAAAATCCATCCTTGTTGTCACAAATGTCAGGATTTCCTTTTTTCTCAAGACTGATTAATATTCTGTTGTATATATTCCACTTTTTCTTTATCCATTTGTTCAATGATGGAAACTTAGGTTGTTTTCATATCTTGGCTATTGTGAATAATGCTACAATAAACATGAGAGGATAGATATCTTTTTGATATCTTGTTTTCATATTGCTTGGATATATACTCTGAAGTGGGAGTGCTGGATCATACGGCAGTTCTATTTTTAATATTTCTTTTTAATTTTTATTAAATTTATTGACATAATGTTGGTTAGTAAAATTACATAGGTTTCAAGTGTACAGTTCTTTAATACATCATCTATATATTACACTGTGTGTTCACCACCCGAAGTGAAGTTGCCTTCTGTTGCCATATATTTAACCCCCTTTACTCTCTTCTACTTCTGCCCTCCCCCATTACTCTCTTGTAACCCTAAAATGTTGTCTGTGTGTATGAGTTTTTGTTTGTTTTTTCCGTTCAGTTTTATTTCCCAGGTGTGTGAAATCATATGGTTCTTGACTTTTGCTTAGCAAGAGAATCTCAAGATCCATCCACGTTGTCACAAATGACAGCACTTCATCTTTTTTTATGGCTGAGTAATATTCCATTGTATAAATGTACCACATCTTCTTTATCCAATCACCTCGAAGGACACTTTGGTTATTTCCATGTCTTGTCCACCATGAATAATGCTGCAATGAACATAATACTGCATTGAACAACATACATATATCTTTACAGATAAATGTTACCAGATTTTTGAGGTAGATACCCAGAAGAGGGATTGTTGGGTCATATATTTTTAATTTTTTGAGGCACCACTGTACTGTTTTCCGTAGCAGTTATATACCCACCAATAGTGCATGAAGATTCTCTTTTCTCCGTATCCTCAAAAACACTTGTTATCTTTTGTCTTCCATATAATAGTGACTCTAATGTGTGGGGTGATATCACAGTGTGATTTGCATTTCCCTGGTTAGTCATGTTCAACATCTTTTCATATACCTTTGGCCATTTGAATGCTTTTTTTGGAAAAATGTCTATTTGGTTCCTCTGCCTATTTTTAAATCAGATGGTTTGCTTCTTTGTTATTGAATTGTATGAGTTCTTTATATATAAATTAAAGAAACAGTTTCTTAATATTGTTAACTCTCTGGTTTTGCTCAAACTGGACATCAGTAATTTCAATCATTCCTCCATTCCGTCAATATTTGTTGAGCATTGATTATGCGCCAGTAATAGTCCTAAACACTGTGCATGGAGTAATGATCATAAAACAAGTGCCTTAACTCCACAGAGACAAAAACAAGTAAATAAACCAAGTAAGTGAAATAATTTCAAAAGGTAATACATTACTGCAAGAAACGTACCAGAAGGGAGACAAAAAATGATAAAGTTTGGGAGGTATGGTTCTACTTTACAAAGTGTGCTCAGGCAAGGCACATGAGATACATAAAACTCTTGGTAGATGTGGGACAAACTGAGGGATACCTAGACCCTTTGAGAAATAACCAGTTTGATAGTACTGAGGCTCAATGAAATGTAGAAATTTTTCCAAGGTTATCAACCTAGTAAGTAGCAGAGACCAAATTGAATGTAAGTGGGTTTTGTCTCCAGCTGCCACAGAAGACTGTAATATTGAGTAACACCCACTCAGAAATTTTTGAAGAGCTGAAAACTCACAGAGTGGGAAACCCAGAAAGGGTAGAAGAGTGACTACATGAGAATGTTTATCCTTCATATATACAGTTTAGTAAAATGTTTGTGTGTTGACTTCAGTTAAAATGGAAGCTTTACGTGACTTTATATAGCAGAATATAACATGGTCTTTGGAGTTAAAAAAATAGGGAATTTAATGTGAAATTGCCATTTGCTAGCTGTGCAATCTTAAGTTCAATTAATAACTTATCTGTGGATTGATTTGGTCATATTCAAATGGGGTAACAGTTACCATATTGTTACATTGTTAAGATTAAATTAGACAATGGAAGTGAAAGCACCTCACATATTAATGTTTAGTAATTATAATTTTCATTTCATACTCTAGCACATTTAAGTATTATTTTCGTTTGAGTTTGTTTCTGAATTCTGTTCAAAGACTTTCATTACACATATAATCAATCTAGGAAAGAAAATGGATTTATAAATTGTGTTTGAGAGAAAAGAGAAGTCCCAGTGACCGCTTCCACATAAGCAAGAAATCATTTTAATTCAATTTAGAATAAGTAATAAATTCAATTTGTTAAAATTGCTTATATTCTTTGAGAAAGTTAGATACAAATAAAATGAATCTAATAAGTCATTTGCTTCTGTATGAACACACCATATTTATTTACTCAGCCGAATCACATATCATAAATATTATAAATCATTTGAACAAAGGGAGCTAGGACAATTATTTTAAATTTTTCTTCAAGTACAATTTGTTTATGTATAAATTATTTATTTCTAAAACTAATATCTTCATTTTAGTGCCAAATCTTATGTTCATATTAGCCAGAATGTATTTAATACATTTGTATTCTCTATTTCTAGATGTGCGTATGTTCAATTAGTGTGTGTGTGTGTGTGTGTGTATGAATCAGTATGGAATTTCAAGTTAGAAGGCCTAGCTATGAGATAACGAGCCAGTCACTTAATCTTTTGAATCACATTTTTCCTTTATATTTTATTTAATATTTTTTTTATTTTCAATCACAGTCGATACACAATATTATATTAGTTTTAAGTGTACCACATAGTGATTTGACATTTATATAACTTATGAGGTGGTCACCTGATATATCTAGTACTCTTCTGACACTATACATGGTTATTATTATTATTGACTGCATTCCCTATGCTGTACTTTACATCCTCATGACTGTTTTGTAACCACCAATTTGTGCTTCTTAATCTCTTCCCTTTTTTGACTTACCCCAACCCCTCCCCCACAGCTGGTAACCTTCAAAATGTTTGCTGTATCTATGAGTTTACTCATTTATCTTGTTCTTTGGATTCTGCATATAAGCGAAATCACATTGCATCTGCCTTTCTCTGTCTGACTTACTTCACTCAGCACAATACCCTCTAGGCACATCCATGTTGTTACAGATGGCAAGATTTTATTTTATTTTATTTTATTTTTTTATGCTTGAGTAATATTCCATTGTATATATGTACCACCTCTTCTTTATATATCCATCCATTGATGGACACAGAGGCTGCCTCCACATCGTGGCTATTGTTAACAATGCTTCAATGAACACGTATGGATGCACATGGCCCCTTGAAGTAGCTTCGTGAATTTCTTTGGATAAATGCCCAGAAGTGAGATTACTAGGTCCTTTGTTGTCTATTGTTATAGCCATTGCTTTAAAGTCTATTTTGTCTGGTATAACTATTGCTACTCGGGTTTTTTGTTGTTTCCATTTTAATGAGATATTTTTTTTCCCATCCCTTTACTTTCAGTCTGTGTGTGCCTCTCAATCTAAAATGAGTCTCCTGCAGACCAGTATACAAATATATAAGGGTCTTGTTTTCTAATTCATCCAACACCCCTATCATTTGATTGGGCATTTAATCCATTTACATTTAAAGTAATCATTGAGCCTCCAATGAGGGGCTAATATCCAAAATATATAAAGAACTCATACAAGTCAACAACAAAAAAAACAGACAGTCCAATTGAAAAACGGGCAGAGGACCTGAAGAGACATTTCTTCAAAGAGGACATACAAATAGCCAATAGACGTATGAAAAAATGCTCAACATCACTAATCATCAGAGAAATGCAAATAAAAACCACCATGAGCCTCACCCCAGTTAAAATGGCTAATTATCAGCAAGACAAATAGTAACAAGTGTCGGAGAGGCTGTGGAGAAAAAGGAAACTCTATACAATGTTGGTGGGAATGCAGATTGGTGCAGCCGCTATGGAAGGCAGTGTGGAGGTTCCTCAAAAAATTAAGAATAGAATTGCCATATGACCCAGCAATTCCTCTCCTGGGTATCTACCCAAAGATAAAGAAATACGTGCTCCAATGTTAATTGCAGCTCTATATACAGTGGCTAAGACATGGAAACAACCAAAGTGTCCTTTGATAGATGAATGGATAAAGAAGTTGTGGTATATATACACAATGGAATATTATTCTGCTATAAGAAAAGATGAAATAGTACTATTTGTGACAACATGGATGGATCTTGAGATTATAATTCTAAGCAAAATAAGTCAGACAGAAAAAGTAGAGAACCATATGATTTCACTGATATGTGGTATATAAAACTGAAAACAACAAAAGAACAAGACAAACAAATGAAGAAACAAAAGCTCATAGACATAGACAATAATTTAGACATAGTGGTTACCAAAGGGTAAGGGGGTAGGGGACTTCTAGAAGAGGGTCAATGGGGTCAAATGTATGGTGACGGAAAGAGAACTGACTCAGTGGTGAACACATGATTTGAGATATAGATAATATATTCCATAATTATACACCTGAAATCTATGTAATTTTACTAACAATTGTCACCCCAATAAACTTTAATTAAAAATAAATAAATGAAAATAAATAAAAATACAATAAAATAATTGTTGATAGATATGTAGTTATTGACATTTTATTGTTCATTTTTGTGATTTTTTTTTCTTCTTCATCTTAAAGAAGTCCCTTTAACATTTCTTGTAACACTGGTTTGATGGTGATGAACTCCTTTAGCTTTTTCTTGTCTAAGACACTCTCTGTCCTACAATTCTAAATGATAGCTTTGCTGGGTAGAGTAATCTTGGTTATAAGTCCTTGTTTTTCATCACTTTGAATATTTCCTGCCAATCCCTTTTGCCTGCAAAGTTTCTGTTCAGAAATCAGCTGATAGTCTTATGGGAGCTCCCTTGTAGGTACTAAATAACTGCTTTTCTCTTGCTGCTTTTAAGGTTCTCTCTTTAACCTCTGCCATTTTAATTATGATGTGTCTTAACGTGGTCCTCTTTGGATTCATCTTGTTTGGGACTTGGCACTTCCAGGCTTGTATATCTATTTCCTTTGCCAGGTTAGGGAAGTTTTCCATCATTATTTATTTTAATACGTTTACTATTTCTTGCTCTCTCTCTTCTCATTCTGGTACTCCTATGATGTGAATGTTGGTACACTTGATGTTGTCCCTGAGGCCCCTTAAACTATCCTCATTTTTTTTTTATTCTATTTTTTCTTTTTGCTGTTCTGATGGAGTGTTTTCTGCTACCTTATCTTCTAAATTGCTGATTCAATCATATGCTTCATCTAATCTACTGTTGATTCTCTCTAATGTATTCTTTATTTCAGTTATTGTATTCTTCATTTCTGTCTGGTTCTTTTTAATATTTTCTATTTCCATTTTCATATTTTCTATCTCTTTGTTGAAGTTTTAACTGCGATATTGAGCATCCTTATAACCAGTGCTTTGAACTCTGCATTTGGTAGGTTGCTTGTCTTCATTTGTTTGGTTTTTTTCTGGAGCTTCATTCTGTTCTTTCATTTGGGACATATTTCTTTGTCTCCCCATTTTGGCTGCCTTCCTGTGTTTGTTTCTATGTATTAGGTAGAGCTGCTTTGTCTCCCAGTCTTAGTGGAGTGGCTTTATGTAGTAGATGTCTTGTGGGGCCCAGTGGTACCTGAATTGGGTACTGCAAGTGTGTCCCTTGAGTGTTGTGTGTGGCCTCCTGTTGTAGTTGAGCCTTGATTGCTGATTGCATGTCAGTAGGAAGGATTGGCCCTTGGACTGATTGGTTGTAAGGACTGGTCATCACTACAGTGGAGGAGCTGTTGTCCAGGGGCTAACCCTACAGAGCAACATTCACTTTAGCAGGGTTCTCATGCCTGCCCATTAGGTTTTTGAGTGTGTCATTGGGGAGGCAGCCAGGTGGTGCTATGGCTCAGTCTGAAGCTGGCCACCTGGCATGTCAGCCCTGGGGCTTCCTAGGAGGGGCTGTAAAGCGATCTGCAGATGTCTTCCACAAGTAGTGGGCATGGCAGTACCTGGGAGAGGCTAAGTTGCTAACCGTGGCTGGCTGGAATCACACTTTTTCTTATCTGGTAAATAAGAATGATAATTATATCTAAATTAGAGAGTGTCTGTGGGAATTAAAAGAGATAATACATGAGAAAATCAATTTATAAATTGAAAGAATATTTACATTTATATATGCTCATTGTTATTATTTATTTTTGCTCTGTTGCTGCCATGAAAGTTTTTTTTTTTTTTTCCCACGTGAACAGGTTCATTTACAACATACAGTGTAGGAGCCCATTTCTCTCCCTTTCTTCTCACATGCAAGTACTACCAACCTCATACAGCCAAAGCTAACATTTTTCATTCATTTCATTCACCGTCACCTAAAAAACAAAGAAATGCAACCTGAATTTCTTCTTCCTGTATTTCCTTTCTTAGATAATGAAATTGCTGGCCATCTCAAAGATGGGATCAGCTGCTTATGCTGTATTAGTGGAAGAGAAACTTCTCTCATCAGTATGAGGTGATGGGTGCTTCGATATGCTAAAAATGGGCGAAGTGTCTCTGTTTTACGACTCCTGCCCCTCATGATCATAATTGCTAGCACTTCCTGAGAGTTGAATGTGCAAGTCACTATGCTGAGCATTTTCCACTATTTAACTCACTTAAAACTTATAACAATCCTGTAAAATACTTATTGTTTTCTTATTCCCATTGTAAAGATAGGAAACTGATGCTTTACAAGTTTGAGGACCCACAATTAATAAAGGTCAGGCCTAGGACTTTTATTACAATTCTCACATCCTTAACCACTATGCTAGTTAACAGCAAAAAAAATTTAAATGTTGAAGTTGAAACTTCAGTGACAGTTTCCATCTGACCCAGATGCTGCATCACCTTACTAGCTTTCTTAGGGATCTGCATTGCAGCTAAGTCAAATATGGTACCCACAAGGTCTCATTGCCCTGATTTTGTACATTGAGTTCCATGATTCACTCTGCTCTTCCCCTAAATCGTAGGTTTTTAAATAAAAAATAAAACAAATTAATAGTGTTTTACTCTCTCTATATATATTTTTTAAAATTCATTGTCTCATTCTCTGGGGCAGGTTTCTGTTATTTTCCAACAACAACAACAACAAAAAAATCAAATTCGACAGACATACTAGGTACCATGCAGTGAAACATTAATGAATGTGTTCAAAGTCACTGGCAAAAATTTGGTAAAAGAAAAGAAGTACATCATAAATAACTGATTGTTTCAGGTATGTTGCTATAGGCTGAAAATGTTGGAGCAAAATCAGTTTAGCCTGCTTTGAGTTTGGGGAATGTCTGCCTTTACTGTTGTAAAGAGTAAACTTAAAAATAACTGACAATCTTCTGAACTCCCATTTCTGCAAAAGAAAGAGAAAAACAATCCTGTTTACAAAAATTGACTTTGTGTTAAAATATATATTTGAGAACATGTTTTAAAAGTCGGATCAATTACTTCCTCACTCTCTAAATGGTACTGTTTGGTGAACTCTTACAGAGAAATGCTTGCTGCTTTCCAAACAAGGCAATTATGTTTCTGACAGTGCAATGGATAGCTTTAGGTTAACTGATTTTTTCCAAATATAATTTAGTATTGGGAGTCTTTTTAAAAGCAGGAGGTGGGATAGAAGTGAAAATATGACAGTTTGAAGTATTCCTTTTTAATTGATTTCTCTTTCTCCTCTACTATGTGCTCTCATCTTATTCATACAACAAATTCATAAATAAATTGTAGCTAGAAATGCCTACTTGTGGTGCACATCTGCATGCCACCTTGAAAGGTCATGTAGCTAGTTTAGATTCTAATATACTTAAGTTTGGGTTTTTTTTAAGTTTTTCTGTGGATGAGATGATGGGGTTCAAGACATGCTACCCCAAAATATGTTACCTTAGTATATTGAATATATTAAGCTGAAGGAATTTTACAAAACAGTAGAAGGAGGAAGGTCACTTTGAACTTTCCCCTGCCCTTCTTCCCTGAAACAGGTCAAAAAAACCCTTATGTGAAAAATTTCCCCTGTATCTGAGGAGCCTCCTTATACCTAAAGGCAAAGGCACACGGAGAAGAATCCTAATAAACAGGCCTTACTACCGTTCCCCCGCTCAACTCCACTTCGCTTATACTCCTTAACTTTTCCTCTGTGACTGTCCACTTCATCAAACCGAGTTAAAAAATACTCAAGTCTACCTGTTTCTTCAGTTCTTCACATCCTTATGTGTCACATAAAACTTATATTAAATAATGTTATGTGTTATTCTCCTGTGAATTTGTCTTTGTTAGTTTAATTTTCAGATCCAGCCAGGGACCCGCAAAGCATCTTGGAAAACTTTTCTTGCCTCCCAAAAGAATATAAATGAGTATCAAATGGCATTTATGTATGCTTATCTCTACATGCTCTGTGAGAACTTCAGCCTCACTCAAATTTATCATTCAAAAAAGTTCTAAAAGTCGTCATAAATCAACTCTCTATACTCTGTGAAGTTCTCTTCTTGTCTACTATTTGTTATCTTTTTTTTTTTTTTAAGTTTTCTTCATTCAAGCTTGTGTAATGCTTCTGCCCTCGCTCATATCTAAAGCAATTATGGGCTATTGGTTCTTACTTAGAATATCACCATTCTTGCTGATGACCTTACCTTTTGTAAGGTTGCTGATACTCAGTCTTGAGAGGAGCCAACATTTGTTATGTCCTGAAGGCACTGATTTCCTTTCTAGTAACTTCCGGCCATCAGGGTTCCCATACTCTGTCCTCCCAATTCCAAGCATTGGATACCTGAGGTCAAAGGGATGGCACTCTTCTAAGAGTAACATTTTCTGTGGCTACCTAAGACACTAAAGCTAGTGCTGATCTTTTTGTGCTTTTAATGACCAAGATTTTTTTTGTGTCTGTGTGGTCTCTTCCTTGATAATGGCTACTCTTTCACTTTAAGCTTAAGACAGATGAGCCCAATAGAAGTAATTCTGTAAGACATCCCATTCCCTATATTCAGATGTCCATGGCAACTTGTATTTCCCAGCATTGTTTTTCACGATCAGAGAATACACAGGATAAATCTTGTCACTAACTGTGGCATTTTAATGTTCTCTGTTCCTATCATCAGGAGTGTAGTTGTCTCTTTACCTCCCTCCTGGAGGTTCAAGTGCACAAGCAATACATCTCAACAGAAAGGAACTTTTATTGGCCACCATTGAATTGGTGCTACTCACTCATTTTATCCATTCCAGGCACTGTGATCTTGGAAGCAATTGTAAATTAAGCTCTCATTTGTATATATCCCTCCTTAACAACATATGAAAGGATTATTTTGATTTTGCTTAAGCACTGTGATAAATGCTAATATGAGTTATCTCATTCAATCAGATACAGGAACATATGGCTGAGGCTACTGAGGCTCAAATTGGTTAAGAAACTTGTCTGAGGCCAAATTGCTAAGTGGCAAAGCTTGACTTTGAATTTGTGTCTGACTTGTCTAGGGATTTTCTTCTCTTTACCTTCTTTCTCTTTTTCTTTTTTAAGGAGACTTTTATAAATTTCCTTAGCTTTTGCTTAGAAGACCACCATTTGTCTTTAATGCCATATGATGCATAATATATAATAATAAAAACAGTTGTTCTTAATTGAGTGTATCCTATATGTCAGGTATCAAGTTTGATTTTATTAAGAAACGAGCTATATTAAGAATATCGTGATAATTATTTCACCAAAAGTGGAAAAAGGAAGTGATACTCCTGAGATGACTGAAAATGTTTGTATTTAGACTGTATTGTGGTAAAAAGAGGGATTATATATCATTGTGTACTCATGACCAGGTGCTCCTTTTTTGTTTGTTAAGTTTGCTTTAAAATAAAGTATAAAGTTGTGGAACACATAAGAAATAATATCTAACAAGTTGCTCTTGAAAATAAATAAGTTAATTATTAATAAGCTTATACTTTCTTTGCAGTAAGCTTGTGCAAGATGGACTAGAGATTCACAGACTCCATTTCTGATGAAAGATGTAGGAAACTGAGATTTGGAAAGACAAAGATTTGATTACAGGTAAGAGCTCTAGCACTTGGTATATTGAACATTCTTTGCCCAACTGATGTTGGAGGTGGAGACATAGTCTTCAGCTTTCTTGGTGGAACCTGGAACCTGGAAACTTCTAGAAGGAGCTGCTGAGAGGCCAGTCAAGAAAAGGTAGGAGGACCTTATGCACTGCATACCATATATGAGGTTATAAGATTGAGGATATTTTGTTTTGAGATCAAGTGTTATGAAAAGTAGGAGGAATGCTGTACTTGTTTGCCTAATCTGTTTTTATCATCCTCTCCCACTCATTAATAAATATCTACTCAGTATCATGGTTGTTGCAAGAACACACTTTGATTTGCCTTACAGATCAGATGTGGTATAAGAAGTGGAATGAACTATTTTTA
This sequence comes from Rhinolophus ferrumequinum, assembly GCF_004115265.2. Lineage (NCBI taxonomy): Eukaryota > Metazoa > Chordata > Mammalia > Chiroptera > Rhinolophidae > Rhinolophus > Rhinolophus ferrumequinum. The sequence goes on from NC_046296.1 coordinate 47,765,578, forward strand.
CTGCTGAGTTAGGTCATCCAATCAGGATAGCATCATATATGACTTAAGGTGTGCAATAGATCTTAGAAGGGCCCAACAAAAACTACGTAGAGCCCAATGAAAAGTAAGAGAACATTAGCAGAAGTTCAGGGACTCTGTTCTCAGCTGAACTGCCCCGATTTTTGAACTTCAAGTTCTTTGAGATAGCATTCCTCTCTCTTTTTCTTTTAGTAAATGTAAGACCTCAAGGAAAAGTGTTTTAATTCATTTTCTCTGATCATCTTCATAAAACTGTTGGAAATATGTACTATTAACCTTACTTTAGCAATGAAGAAATACCAAGACTCTAAGAATTTGAGTAACATATTTAAATTCTCACAATGAGAAACAGTAGATCTGGAATTCAGTCACAGCTCAGCTTGATACTAAAGCCTATGATGTTAACACCACAATATGTTATATAGCAAGAAGTCTAAGAAGCTATTTACAGGTCTTCTCCACAATAGGTTTTCCTTTTCCTTGTCATATAATGATGGTAAGTCTTATACTTACCTTGTTCAAGAATTCTTATCAGGCAGAATACCACAAAGAAGGCAACACTTTAAATTAACCTATGCTAGAATTTACATTCAATCAAAAGACATATATTGGTTTTCTACTGTGTAAGAGTTATGTACTAAGCACTACATGAATCAGCATGGGCTTGATATTAAAATAATACAAAAAAAGAAATACTGCAAAATGGCCTCTTGGCTAACTTCATGTACAGCCAATTTCAGTTTTTCCTGGACCACGTGAAAGTTTCAATTCAATGAAGCACCTGTAATCACCAGGTATCTAAGTAGAAAAGAAGGGGAGGACTCTATATCAGGTGCAGTACATACATGAAAAAATATTTCAAAAGAAAATGTGGTAGTGACTCCAATCTCTTCTATGCTTCATTGCTCGTTCCTCATCCTGAGGTAGTAGATGATCATACCCAGAACACTGAGTTATAGCTGCTAACAATCAGATGTCGTTCGTATACGTTAGACCAGACCATTGCTGATCTGGACCTCTGTTTCAGTTGTTTGTCTTTTTCCCATCAAGGAGATCAGGAGTAGCTAAATTGTACATCAAAGCTTTTCTGATAAAGCAAAAGACACATTCTGCAGCTCCTTGCCTGATCCACCCCCTTATGCCACCATAGCTCCTGTCAATTACATAAGGATGTGCTAGCTCTTCCCTCGTCCTTCAACTCTCAAATCTGTTAATTATTTATTGGCATATTTCTTTCTAAACACCAATTAACAGGAAAAGAAGTATCTGTTATTGATCCCAAACGTTATCTGACTCACAGAAACATATTTAGCAATACTAAAAATTAAATCATAAATGTGGCCAGGTTGTTTTGCTGAGTACAGCATAATGTCTGTTATTCTGTATGTTACATGTCCCAATCTATCTATTTACTTAATCTTGAATGATAGTTCAGTCTAAAATAGCATCTACTTCATAGTGTGATTGTGAAGATCAAATTAATCGAAATACCTATAGGTTTAGGACAGTACTTAGCTGACATATTACAAGCACACTCAAACCTTAGTTGCTATTACTTTTATTACATTGTATTTGTGTTGTCGAGTGTATACAAGACAAATAAATAGTCCTCAGGGAAGATTCCTAAATAAAGAGACTGACAACACTTTTTACCATTTTATCACAACAAGTGTCATAAAATTACAGAGAGAACGTGAAGGAAAGACTCTTGGGACTTTTACATTTACAATGACAGGATAAGGATAAGTATTCCCTTTTCCTCTCTGAACTTGGACAATCAGATGCAGACACACACACTCTTTAATCAAACTAAGAGTCACTGGAACCATAGGCCCAGTGTAAGAGGAGAGTTCTCAGATTTAAAAAAAAAAAAAAAAGTTAAACCAGACCTGCCTGCTACTGCAGGTGAAGATAGGACTGGAAGAATCTAGAGTTCCAAGCCAGCTGCTTCATACTGAGAGACAGAACCAACACCATTGTTAGAATAAAAAATGACATCAAAGGGTATGGGTTACTGAGTGAAGTTTTCTGGACCCTGTTAGATACTACAGATTAGAGATGCCAGGATAAATAAAAGAATGTACAGACATGCCATCACTGAAAGGCTTCTCTAAAGGTGAAGCCTATTGAATAAGAGACTGAGTTATAAGCATGTCAGTATCTATAGGATTAAGGAAAATCTCGGAACAAAGAAAATCAAACCAAAACACCCATATCTTCTCTCTCTCTCTTTCTCTCTCTCTCTCTCTCTCTCTCTCTCTCTCTCTCTCTCTCTCTCTCACACACACACACACACACACACAGGCATACAAAAAATTAAGGAAAATGGCGTGACAGAGAATGGAAGGACATGAAAAGCGAGCTGAAAAGGAGCTGAAAAGAAAAAAGAAAATGGCACAGAAATGAAGGTCACCCTGAAATATAAAAAGAGTAGACAGTACAATTAAATAAACAGTAAGCACCAGAGAGCGCAAGACTAAAACAGAATTTAAAACAATAACTGACAATGAGTAAGTTAAAAATATATAAAATAAAAGATGTGACCTCCACAAGATGAAAATATAAATACCACAACAAATCTTTTAATTCGTAATGGAAAAAACTGTTCAGAAATACAGTGGTACCTTGGTTTTCAAACGCAATCCTGGAAGACCTGTTCTGGAAGACCTTTGGAGTTCTGACACATTAGAAAACAGCTGACAGCTAAGCCTCAGGGTCTGGCACTCAGTGGAACCTGTGTGACATGTTTGACTTTTGAGGCATGTTCAACAACTGAAGCATTTACTTCCAGGTGTATGGCATTCATAAACCAAAATGTCCGTCAATGGAGACTTTCGAAAACTGAGGCACTGCTGTAAAAGGAAGATTTGAATTCAGGTTTGAAAGAGAGAGTATGCCATGTATCCAGAACAACTGATAAATTACAAGACATTTCTTGATAAACTGCAATAATTTTAAAGATGAGAGAGAGATTTTTGAATATCAAAGAACAGATAATAAAAATAGGATGTTCTCAACACATATGAGGTCTGACAAGTAAGTTTGCGAACTCATCCTAGAAAAAGTGCTCCATACCTCATTGCTGAATATCACTATGGTCACCTTTGAAGTACTCCCCTTGGGAAGCTATGCACCGATGCCAGGGCCTAGTCTACCCTTCAAAGCAATTTTGGAACTCTTTTTCTGGAATGGTCATCAGAGCTGTCATCGAATTACCCTTGATGTCCTGAATGTCATCAAAATGTCTTCCTTTCAATATTTCCTTTATCTTTGGGTAAAGAAAGAAATCACTGGGGCCAGATCAGGTGAGTAGGGAGAATGTTGAATACAGTTATTTGTTTACTGGCTAAAACTCCTTCACAGACAGTGCCGTGTGAGCTGGTGTGTTGTCATGATGCAAGAGCCATGAATTGTTGGTGAAAAGTTCAGGTCGTCTAACTTTTTCACACAGCCTTTTTAGCACTTCCAAATAGTAAACTTGGTTAACTGTTTGTCCCGTTGGTAAGAATTCATAATAAACAATCCCTCTGATATCAAAAAAAGTTTTGCAACATCGTTGAAACAAGTTCATGAACATAATTGTCTGAACTTGTACACAAAAAATGCCACTAGAAAGTGGAGAGCTAGAAAATCTAAGACAAACTAACACAGAAGGAATGAATTTCAAGCACCTACTCCAGAAAAAAAAAAACAAAAAAAAAACACATTAGTTTCACTAAGCCAAGAACCAATTTCCTTCTAGTCTCATAGAAAACTTGGATTGTTCCTACAGTCTGAGGCATTTTGTTAGGTGTATTAGTTATCAGTGAGCTTGACTTTTTCTACCACACCTGAGTTCCTCACAGGCTGCCTTGTTCATGCCTGCCTATTGGGCTCAAAGTCTTGTCTGTTGGTTTGATTTACTATGTGATTGTAGAAATCTGGGGCTCCAAGACAACAATAACAAAAACTTGCTGGTAATTCAAGAAACCTGCCAAAATTTGGGTTTTAAGGAAAAACAAAACATAAAACATCAATACTAAAATGAAATACAGTGTTATGAGTCAGAGATTTTCTGTCCACTATACAAGGCTGCAGTCCATGGTAAACATTTTGACATTAAATTCTGAAATTCCATGACTTGCCTCTCTAATTAATTGCATTTCATGAAAAGTAAAACTCTTGTGATAAACAAAAAGTATAAAAAAAAAGAGTTTCAGATCATGGTTTTATGTGATCAAAAGTATTGCTTTGTGTGTGAACACAAAGGCTGTACAATAATGAGGCAGCCAGAGAAAGCAGGAATTTATTCCAGTTACCAGTTCAGGTACCAGTTGGGCAAAGATTATGTTCCAAGGAGTCAGTCTTCTATTATTTTTATTTTTAAATAAAGGTTCAGGTCAGCCTTTGGGCCAGGTTCTCTCCAAGCTGAGTGTGTCCAATGCTCTGTCAACAGGTGCTGACATCCATATAACTTTCCATAACATGGGCTTTTCAGAAAAACCACATGAACCTTGAATTTCTGAACAGTACATGGTGAAATAAAGAAAAAAGAAAAACACAAAAAAATCATTAGCTTAGGTCCTTTCTTCTTCCACTTTCTAGGGAAGAATTTTCAAGGGCTAACACGAAAGAGAGAACATGTTTCAAACCTGATCTAATTGCTATCTCCATCTATTGGGGTTATGGTTTAATTGTACACTGTATATAGCAACAATGGAAGGAGACAAAAAGATTTATGAGGGAGGGAGGGAGGGAGAAAGGAAAGAAAGAAGGAAGGAAGGAAGGAAGGAAGGAAGGAAGGAGGGAGGGAGGGAGGGAGGGAGGGAGGGAGGGAAGGAAGGGGGGAGGGAGAGAGAAAGAAAGAGAGAGAGAGAAGGAAAGAAAGAAAAAAAAGCAAAGAAAGATGCTCAGAATCCCAATCAAACATGTTTATTTTGGCATGTTCTTATAAATAGAGAATTAAATAAAAGATGCTGGGAACATACAATCAAATTGCCACAACTGCCTAGGGCTGACTTCTATGAGTCAATTTTACAAAACATGGTCCTTGCGATATCATCTTCGTCAATTAATATTTATTGAGCTGCTCCTATGGTACATGACACATGAACAGATATGATTAACTTCCTGTTCTTTAACCTTCTCTCTAGAAAATGAAGCCAGTACAACCTTCAGAATATCTGCCTCAGGGGAAATAATGGACTTGCTGTAACAACCTGAGCAAACATTATTTCAAGAACTAATTTTCCACTTATTTGGTTCTTGCTTTCTCTATTTTCAATATCCTGTGATGTCTCATAGCAACTTAAAATTGCAACTCACTAAGCACAAACTGGTACAGTCTAGAATGTGTTTGTGTCCATTTCATTTGTTAAATGCTTTGTATTTTAACATTTCCTTTAATAGCAATTACTTAAATTAGGCAAAATAGCTATTGTTTTCCCAATTACTTAAATTAGACCAAGTAGCTATTGTTTTCCACAAATTTTTAGTGACTTATTATTCTAGGTCTCCTAGTTTATCAGGGCTTCAAATTTTCTTATATTAAGGCTTATGTTAACAAGGACGTTTGCTCACTTGGAATTATGTTGCAGGCTCCACACTAACTCTATGTTATTTTTACAATTTATCACCAGCTTCCCTTCTAATAAGTTGCAAAAGAGGTAAAGGAAGTGTATTTAACAACTTATTGAGTACCACGTCCTGTGCAATACATTTTGCTTTCATTATTGTATTTATACAGAACAGACCTATGGGGTGGGTGTTGGTATATTTTTGTTTTGGAGGAAACGGATGATGCTTACAAAAATAGCTTATTAACTGGCAGAGCTGGGGTCAGAACCCAGGTGATCAGACTTCAGAGCCCATGTTCTGAATGACTTCAATACACCTGACCTTTTGGTTTGTAGAAGCAGCTAAATTAGGTTTATACATACTCTCGATATGTACATTGTTTCAGATGACAATTCATAAATTTTAATTGTTGGGCCATATAGATCACATAGGTCATATTTTCTAAATATGCATATATTTATTGGTAAATATATAGAAAAAAAGACTGCAGTCACTGTAGAAACATGTTACTTCTTATTATACATTCTCCAAGTGTCTTTTGATTTCAACCTAATTCAACACACACAGAGAGCTAGGTACCATGTAGAAAGATATAAACATGGAACTATGAGAACTAAAGAGTGAACGTGACAGACTCTGAGCCTGAAGTATAGGTGATACACTACTGTGAAGTCCTGGTAAACAAATGTAACTGGAAATCAAATGCGGTTCTTTAGCTAATTTATGTGTTATATTTATAAATCTGAATTATATATGCCAGATAGCATCATACAAACATCATACAAAAAATAAAACCATCTTCTTTTCTATCAATAGTACTTTACTAATTTCATATAGAGCCCCCCTGCATATTGCAGTAAAAAGTTTTGAGAATTTCTTGTACCTTTTTACAACCCAGGACACTCTAAAATATAGAGCTATAACATTTTATAACCTTTCTTATTGTAACACCATGTTATTTCTCCCATAATGTTGTTGGTAGCAAAATTTGAAGAACATTTTAACAGTATTTTTCAAGGCAATTGCAGATTAACACTTTCATTATTAAGTTCTTCAGTGTTGGCTTATTTGTAGGTTTCATTAATTGATAATAGTATTAGTGGCGTACTATCTAGTTTTGCTGTTATAAAAATTAATGCCCCAATTTTGCACAAAGTATCTAAAACAGAAAACCAAAGTAAGAGTATCTTGTAGTGTAAGGAAGTGGATGGTTGGATTTGTGGTTCCTGGAAGACAGTTATAGACAAATTGGCTTTTTCCCTGAAAAATCATAAATTAATTATGTGGCTTCATTTGCCTATACTTGCAAGCTTCTGTCTTAAAAATTCTTCCTAGGAAAATGGGCCATTTTGTTGTAGCTTCTCAAATTACCTTCTGAATTACGAGTATTATGTGATTTCGAAATAACACCTGCCTAATTACTTCACTTATTTATTAATTCAACAAACATTTATTGTAGTGTACTATGTGTTATGCATCTGCTAAATATCTCATGTATAAGAATGAACAGGGTCAAAACTATGCCTGCCTCTTTATACTGAGAGCCTAGTGAGGGACCCTGGTGAGTAAACAGGAAATAATAACAAGAAGCAGTAACGACTACTGATGGGTAGTAGAGAATACCATGGGAGTCCAAACTACACAATATTTGGCATGTGTACTTGGTTTTGCATAAGGGTGAAAATGAAAGAAGGTCGTTCATACAAGCAGAGATGTGTGTTCAGTGAAGCAAATGCTGGAGGAAGAGAAGGAGGAGGAAGAGAATAATACTTTGCTCAGAGAATGACTCATGTGAAGGCTGAAGGTTGAGGGAGGCTGAGGATGGTCGGGATATTGGGAATAATTGAATTAAGTGGTACAGAAAGTAGCGTGAGTCGTGGGTGGCAGTTGCTCAGAAGAGATCCTGTGAGCGAGCCATGAAATGAATGGTCCTGTTACCCCTGAAAAGGAGGGTAAACATCATCTTAAGGGTTATGGGATCCATTAGTTTAAGTATTTGTGAGATATGATGATATTGGTTTCTTAGAAAGAGTGCTTGGACAAAAATGGGGAAAACGGATAGCAGTAGAGGCAAAAGGGAAGGCAAAAAAGTCAGTCGAACCTGTTACAGCAATGGAGTCAAGAGAGCACAGTGCTTTGAACTAAAGTTGTGGCGGTGGGTGAAAGGTGATTCCCTAGGCACGCGTGTGTGTGTCCCAAGTGTACTGTTAATTGTATATTTGCACTATTGTTTATCCCCCATTAAATCATGAGGTTCCAGGGACCATGGCCTCTGCCTTCTGCTAGCATTGTAATGTCTGTGAAAGCTCGTCAAGTCCTTGAAGATAGAGAACAAAAATTAAAATAATAAATACACGAAGATAAGAGAGTCACATTTGTTTTTCTTAACATTTTGTTCTGCTGTGTGGTAGAAGTCTCATGAGATGTCTATCAATAACAAATACTTAAACTTCTTTGGACTAAAGATATGAGAGAATGTATTTTTGAAAAATTATTCTATTCCAAAGGTTTTTAGGTACACAGTTTTGATTTTAAAAAGAAAGCCACATTTCGAGTATTTGGTACAAATTTGTGGTGAATATAATGCTAACAAATGTCCACTTGGTTGAAAGGGACTTTTTTCCAAGAAAGAATTTGAGCATTGTAAGGAAAGAAATGTAAGACGAAAAGGATAAAATTCCTCCTTAGTCATTTATTATATTGCTTATTAAACAGAAAAAAAATCTGAGCCCAAATATCTCCCTTTATTTTTTTTTCCTTTTACTTTATTATCTGTATAATTTTAAATTATCTTCTATGGTAATGTGTCAGTGACCTATCTACAACCAAAATAATAAAGTGGTGCTTTGTAATATGGACTAATTATCCTCAAGGAACTCAACCTAGAGTTTCACACACATAATACTTTTCCAACTTCAGGAGAAAAGCTCTTAACTAAATTATCACAACCTCGAAAAGTGACAAATTATCACAACCTTGTAAAGTGAAAAAGTGGAGGTGCCCAGAGTCAAATGCATTTCCAACCCAGCTTTGTAAGGAAGCTGATTTGTAGCAATAATCTCCTGGGTTATCCCTAGAAATTATGTAAAATGGCAATCACAATAAATTGAATGAATCCTACACAACTAAAGTGGTAGTAAAGAATACTTTTAATAGATGTCATGTTTCTCTGTCTAATTAAATTGAGTATCATAAATAAAAATAATTTACAAAACTCAAAATGGACAAACAGCAACAATTCCCTGAGAAGTTATTTTACTTTCCTTTGAGATGATGACAGCATATTCACAGATAACCTTCCATTACGTGTTGGAAGACAGGTGGGCCTTTTTAATTGAGAAAATGGAGTCTCACAGCTAGGAAACTGGTTTTGGATTATTCCTGGACATGTGCCTTAGTTCTTTTATTTTATTTGAGGACCTCCATGTGATTCAGCATAAGATTAGTCATTGGGCCATTTTGTTTTCTGGTAAATTTCCATGTTATTTCTAGTCTCTTCAATTTCTTTAGGCATTGCTACCCTTGAAGATAGATTTCCAGACAATGAACTCTGAAATCATCCCAATGCCACTTTATTTCTGACCTTCTGCCTGGGACATGCCGTGTTAAATTCCAGCATCATGTTCTCCAGCGGTAGGAACACCAGACCACTTTACTTACTCTTGATAGGCTCCTGCACAGGACTGTAAAGAGCATGCTGCTCCAAAGGCATTGATGTGAAGTCAGAGATACCTGGGGCATAAAATGAAGGTAAAGATGAAGAAGGAGAAGGAGGAGGATCAGAGACAAAAAGAAAATTCTAGTGCATGCAATTGCGTCTACCTATTACTTTAGTCTTTTGATTCTCTGTGCATTTCTTCCTTCTTCATACCATATATTTGAAAGATTAAATAAGCTATTTTATGCAAGCTGTCATTGTTTCACCTGGCTGTAACAGTATATCATGAGCATTATTTGGTGGTTCCACAGCGCAGTTACAGGAGGGATTAGTTTGAACTAATGAGGAAAATATCAAAAAATACTAGGAATTTGCAAACTGTCATTGTTGAGCTCATGTGTCCAACTGAGCTGTGCATGACTCTGGGCTTCTGCATGGAGGAAGTCTCAGACTGTGGACAGAAGGTACAGTACACAGTGACTCAGCAGTGACTGTTTTTAAATATATACCTGGGTGAAAACACACAAAATTCTCTATTTTTCCTCAATGAATTTGGTGGCAGGGAAATTCTTCTTTCTTGTGTGGAGAGAAGACATGTTGTTAGACTACTCAAAACTAAAATAATGACTTGGAGATTCTCCTCACATGTCAAGGCAATAGTGTATATCTAAGACCCTGAGACTCAAAAACAAAATGGATAATTTAGCTCAATGAGACTCATGCTTCCAGTTTGCAAACCTTTCACAGCAACGATTAGAGTGTTGACAGCTTCCTGTGGTGTAAAATAGAAAAATCTATAGTTGAGTGAAAAATTATGAAAAATGTATGGCCCAAAGCTTGCAATATTTAGCCTAAGCCAAATGGATGTACTTTATAATAGTTGCTTGAAAAGGAAATGAGGTGTATTATCTCCTATATACAGATAGTTACAAGTAGTTTGAATAGAAATGTAAATTCAAAACGTGAGCTATTCATACTAAATCCAATCGATGACTATAAGCTCACCAACTATATGGGTAAGAACTCAAAAAACAAAACAAACAAACAAAAAAAACAATAAAAGTGACCTCAAATATCCAATATGTAATTAGACAAGATATTAAATAAAATATCTAATCAAAAAGTCACAGCACAACTGTGAAAAATTTCAAATGGTAACAAAATATAGAAGTTATAACTGTTTTCATGGTTTCATAGTTCTATCACATTTTATTTGATATTTTTTCTCATGGATAAAAATATATAACATAACTGGGAAGAAAGTAAAAGCTAACAAAAGAAGTCCAATATATTTAGTTACTGATTTTACAAAAATAGAATTAAAACTCAGTAAAAATATAGCTTCCCTGTCTTTTAAATAAAAGGAATTTTGTTTTGATTTATAGTTTTAATTAAATTAAATTAAATTAAATTTGTCACTACTTATGACCAAGTAAATTACTATAAAGTATTTGTAGGGATATGCTACCATAGTTGTTTTAGTAAGCTAGAACATGCAAGGATGTCAGACCTCACCTGATAATAATAATGGATGAAAGGAAAGAAGAAGAATTGGAGGGGGGAAGCAAGATAAAGTAAGTGAAGGGAAAAAAGAAAGGGAGACTATCTCATGTAGTAACAAAAACACAGTGGTCATTCAGTGGATAAAATAAAGTGAGAAAGGAAGAGCAAAAACTTAGAGAAGGTAAGGAAATATGTGCTACTTTATTTAAATCTTGATGTGGAAAGAATGCTTTACTCTGGCTATTTCTCCTCATTCTGCTCTCTTCTAAGGCAAGGACTTCCCTCCAACAATCCCAAATATGCAAATTCTTTCCCTCTACATCCTTGTGTCGATGCCCTCTTTATCTATTTTTTTTTTTTAAGTTTCTATGCTTCTCCAAGTTCTGATCGAAGTAGTTTAGTCTTTTTAGGGTCTACTTAATTTTCAAAGTCTGTGTTACCATTACTGTGATAGAAAACATACCTTAACGTCTTTCTCTAGCAGTCTTAAGCTTGTTGTAGACATTGGTCCCCTCAGGAGAAAATTTTGTCTCCAAAGGATGCCAAGGCTAGTGCGTATTCAATTAGTTGCATCGACCAAAATTGTCTTGCCAAGGTAATAAGCAGTGAAAAGCAGATACAGAGTCCAAAACTTAAAAATCCACCAGGAGAGGAAAAAGTATTGTTTAAAAAGGAAGGGAAGACAATTTCATCTGTCTAATAAATCAAGAAGGTATAAAATACCTGTTATTTATTTTGTAAGCTGAGGTCAAAAGTCCACTATTTTTCAAGAGAAACCATAATGTCTTTTCATTTCAATTAACCTTATAAAGCAGTCAATAAACATTTTTGAAAAATATTTCTGGCAGCTGTAAAGGCAGAAATTGTTTTGAAGGAAGCTTTTTATTAAGATAAATGGAGATCTATATGGAGTTTTGTGTTCAATCAAATTTCCAAGTCAAGAGTCTGAAAGATAAGGTTCTGAGACAGTAGCTCAAAAGCTGACTTGAAGACACTTGCTCGCCTCCTATGAGGCAGTGCGCAGGTGTCTAGGAAAATCCCATTTCTGGGTTGTTCTCCTTTACTATTCACACAGAACACTTCACTTCTGACACTGCCCGTCACCAAATGTGTGGGTTTTTTCCCCCACAAGCTGAAGCTAGCAAAGTGTCCTATAATTCCATTCAGTTCTGACACTATCTACCTAGAGTGAGGAGCATCAGATACCACAAATTAAAGGCTCAGTTCTATAAGACTTCCCTCACTTCAGACACTGATCACAAGTCCCAGATTGTCACCTGTACTTCAAACCAACCAGCAATAAATAAATTGGGGTTCCCAGGACCCTTTCTTTGGGTTTAATAATTTGCAAGAATGGTTCGCAGGACTCAGAGAAACACATTTACTGGTTTATCATAAAACATATAATAAAGGATACAATGAACAGCCAGATGAAGAGATACATAAGGCAAGGTATGTGGTAAGGAGCATCCATCCCTCTCTGGGAGCACTTTCAGGTTCACCAACCTGAAAGTCTTGGTACCCTTACTTTGAGGAATTTTATGGAGGCTTCATCATGTACGCATGGTCAGTCATTAACTCAGTCTCCAGTCTCTCTTCCCTTCCTGGAGTATGGGTGTTGGGTGGAACGTTCCATGGTTCTAATCACAGTTTGGTCTTTCTGGGGATGAGCCCCCATCCTGAAACTATCCAGGAGCCCACCAAGAGTTACCTCCTTAGAACAAAAGACATACCTGTCATCTAGGAAATTCCAAAGGAGTTAGGAGCTCTATGTCAGGACCAAGGTCAGGAACCAAATATTAGAACAAAATATGCTCCTAGTGTTCTTATCACTTAGGGAATTTCAAGGATTTTAGAAGCTCCTGCCAGGAACTGGGAGATATATATGTGTATATACATATATATGTATATACACATATATATGTGTGTGTATATGTGTATATGTGTGTGTGTGTGTGTGTGGTGTGTATATATATATATATATATATATATATATATACATACATACATATACTGGGGATGCCAAAAAAATGTATACAAGTGGGCACTTTGGTCAGTGTTGCTCAAGCAGTAGTTCACCGTAATCAGAAGTGTCTGGATGCTGATGGTAACCACTTCGAGCACCTCTTTTAATTGCAGAAGTCGAACATGACATGTATTTATCTTTTGTTATCAGCATATATTGAATATTACAATTGACACAGGTTTTTCCTTTCTTAAAATGTGTATATGTTTTTTGGCACCGTGTGTGTGTGTATTTTTTTCCTATTATTTCACAACAACAACGATAAAAATCCAGAAATGTTTCAAAGAGAAGGGATAGTCTCCTGAAGCAATGACCACAGTCTTTTCTTTAACCTTTTGAGATATTAAAGATAAAATTATTATGTATTACTTATAGCATTCTGTAAATAATATCTTTAGCCTTTAACTTATCCCAAGGCAGAATTGTTGCAGATAATGTGATTCTATAATTAACATTTTAGAAAATTGACACAATATTAATTTTGGGCTAATCTGATTGAATATCCTCTTATTATAATACTCATACAGGGAAGGGTTTTTTCTAACAAGGTGTTACGGTGCCAATGTTATCATTAATGAAGGTAAGGATATTTCAAAATCTCCTTGGGAAAGTGAAAATAAATTGAAAAGCTTGGTACAGAAGCAAGAAAGTAATAAAAATCTAGAGAAACTTAAATGATATGTTTTATTTAAAAATAGCACCATGAAAAATAGAAACAGTTTCATCACGTTAGTTATTGAATTAAAATCTAAATAAAAATTGTAAAACAAATTAATTCTATTCAAATAATAATTAATTCTACGAAAATAAAAAACATGTTTTGAAGAAAACGTTTTATTTTTTACATTAGTGAATGTCTTTATTCCAATCTTCAATGGTCATATGCTACAGGACCATGTTTGTAACTGTCCCCTTTTGGTAGAATATTTAAAACACAATTTTATGCTTAAGATTCTACCCATTATAGAAGAACCATTCAATTTGAATTAGTTTTGATGAATGTAATAAGTTCAAAACAGAGAATGGATGTAGAAAAACTAAATCAGTCTGCAAAAATAAGTCACCATTATGCATCCACCTTCTAAACAAGGTTTAGTACTAGAGATTTAAGATATAAAAAAATATTATTGGACTTACTTTATAGAAATATCTTTAAAGATGAAAACCAGAATTAACACAGGTCCTTACACAAATATTAGCTTGTTCATAATAAAAATTGGAAAAAAAGTAATTACCATTACTAGAGATAGAACAGCCTAGAGAAAGGTATTTTGGAAATTCATTTTTAAAAATCTCAAAGTGAAAGGTTTAGTAGAGACTGCAGATAGGCGATGTTGAAAGCCAGGCAGCTGGTCTGCCTAGAACTAATTTAAGTCAGCTCTAAATACTCATTTTTTTTTTTTTGGCAGCGGAGGAGTAGGGGGTAGGTATATTACATGAGTTATTGAATGCTAGACTATTTTCCCTTGAAAATCATGTGAGTTGCCCATGATACCTTAGGATTAGCTTATCTTAAAATTTTCATGTATGCCAAACTCACACAGTTTTGTACTGACTCCAGTCCTGAGGAAAAAAAAAAAAAAAAAAGATAAAGAGTGGGAATATATAAGAAAAAGGGGAAGGAAGGAAAAAAGGGAGGAAGAAAGAAAAATGAAAGGAAGGAAAGGAAGGAGTGAGGGAAGGAAAGAGAAAGGCCTGCATTTGCTGAGACATGTACCATGTCGATACCCAGAGGCTGAGTGGTTGTTTTGATGTCCAAGTTGCTGACTGGGTTGGAGGTGAGTATGGGGGGTGAGGGGGGGTGATGGTGTATCAGCCATGCAGAATGTAACTCCGGACTCGGGATCCTTATAACAAATTCATCTCTCACTGCAGCTAAGGATAGTGATGGTGAAAGGCAACAATTCAGAAAGGGTTTACAAGGGGTCTTCTCCAAGCACAACAAAGACTACCCTGAAAATATGTAGGATCATTTCCATTATCAATGATGTGAAACATGCTTAAAAGAGGCATGTATATGATTAGACTAAAACATGACAACTAGAGTTCAGCCCAAGCTTCCCGAGAATTGACAACAGAAGACAAAACAGACATTTCCTGAAATTTCTTAGGCACTGATTTGACCTGAAGTGCTACACCAGTATCCATTTATTCACCATTGTAGTCATTTATTAAAACCCTGTAGAAGAGTAACCTATGCAAGGCACACAGCTACAGGAGGGGATTAAACTGTAAAAATGATGGCATGAGTCCTGCCCTTAGGGAGCTTACAGTCTAATGGGGGACAAAGGGGAGATAAACTCTGCGTATAAATGGCTATAAAGTTCTGCACTGCATAGTAAGTGACATGGTAGGATTACAGGTAAAGCACTGTACCTGAGGAAAAATGTCAGTTATAGTAAGAGACAGCGATGTCTTCAACAGAGGTTGCCTTTGAACTGAACTTTGAAGGATGGGCCTGTCGCACTTTGGGGGAAAGATGCTCTCCAAAAAGAGTTACAAAGATATAGAGGCAGCTGGCACTGGAACCTCTAAGAATCAGAATGGGTATGAATAGAAAGATAAGTTGGGATATATTTTAGAATTTGTGCTTATCCATGGACATAGCAATTCTCTGTTTCAGTAACTAGCCTGAGAAGCATTAATCTACATACACACGGTAGCAGGTACAAGGACGTGGCAGACTTTTAAGAAACAATGTTAGGTAAGAAAAATACTCAGAGCCCTAATGAAGTATGTGATCATTTATGTCACACACACATAAGCTAGATTTCTGAGAGATGCGTATATAGGATTATGCACGCCGGTATGTTTTCTGAAAGGAAACAAATCAAATTAAAAGCACTGCTTTCCTCTGAGAATTGTATCAGAATAGAGATAATAAAGTTATTTTTTAATGAAGAAAATGGAGTTTTGCATCTCTTTGGTAATAAAAGCTAATTAAAAATAATTACTAGATATTAAAGAGTGCATTTAGATAAATAATCCACTTCCCCCTCGTAACTAAAAGCAGAGGCACATTTTTTTCAGTCATCTAGACTGACCTTGTTTTTTCTCGGTTCTTTCTTATTTGCCACTTAACTCTTCATAAATACCTTTATTTCTTATGATTTAGTGTTTTTTAGAGTAAGGTAGGATACCCTCTGAACTATGACAAGATTTTCTTATAAGAATTTTGCACAAAGTACATCACACATATCAAAGATAAGGGCATGACAAGTAAAATAATATTTGAGTATTATTAATTTTCCCCTTCTTGTTTTAGAGAAACACTCTCCTTGGAATATGGTGGCTACAGTTTTGTACGTGTTACTTTACAATATATTAGAAACATTTCTATTCATAGTAAAACTTGTTGGGAAAAGATAGGTGAACAGAAATGCAACGGACGTACTAGATTCTCGCCAACATACCTGGATCATTTCTTTGTCAAAAAGTGCTAAGTGCGGGAGGTCAGAACCTGGGTTTTACATCTCATGGGAAACTGTGACCTCTGTCAACACAGCAGATCCTAACAATGTGTTCTGAGGCTGACAGATGGGGTCTCAGCAGAATGGAGGGTGCCGCTTATTTCATTCCCTGCCTCCTTCCACTCTCTTAGCAGTTACATTTTGTCCCTGAAGGATGCCTATGAAGCAGAGACTGTTAAAACCCTGCATCCATGGAAATGACAGCCTGATGCTGCTGAGACCAGAGTCTAAGTGCCAGGTGTGAAGGAAGCAATGATAGCTGAAGGGAGACAGACATACAGAGAGGATCCCTCTGCAGAGACGATGGGATTTGTTTCAAATGGTGTATCCTGTTGCTCCATTGTTTTTCAGCAATAGTTAGAGGACTTCAGCAATTACATTTGAAAAGGGGAAAAATTAGCATAGCCTTAAATTTTTATTTCAACCTGTAAAATATTTAAGCCCTCCTCATATAGCCTTCTAAATAATGTAACTTGCCTTTATTAAACATCCTTACTTCATTTCAACCTTTGGTCCCAGAACATTTTTGTGTCTTGTGAATTATTAAATTTCATAGGAAAAAAGAAAAAAAAAATGTGCTACCCTAGACATCAGCCTGGTCATGGTACTCTTCTAAACTTGAAATACTCCTCGCTAGTCAAAAAGAGTCCTGGAAAGACATATTTGTATAACCAGAAACCTTGGCTTTCCTATTCCCCCAGAGTTATACGTCAAGATATTAGGACTAACACAACTCTGCATGGTGCCCAGTAGGCTGTTTGTCCTATTCCTATCAGACCGTAGGAGGCATACCTTATTTGGCACTTCAAGCTGTCACTGCTTCCCTGTGCTATTATAGGGAAAGCTGAATGCCAGAACAGGGAGGCATTTTGTGGCATAAACGCCAGAGGAATATTTAGACCAGAGCGTTTGCTGATCCATATGTTTTTACTAGGGTTGTTATTTTCATTTTCACAAAGGTAGGGAATCTGCTCTGTAAAGAATGATCTTGAAATTCTTTCGGCCTCATTCACAGGTTTCCTTGTGAGCATAATACAAACATATGGGGGGAAAAAACCCTCTTGAATTAAAGAACATTTTATTTGATTTTATTGTATGTGAGCTTGTGTTTATCGTATCTTCTAGTTAGAGCTTATACAGGCGTTATAATACGTATCTGTTTCTCTGGCTTTGAGTCTAGGTACTTTTGAGGGTGGGAGATGAAGGTACGGAGAGTGTTCCATATACATAAATACTCCAAATGAGACATGCGTTAAATTGCAGCAATAGCTATGTATCAGGACTGTTGTTCCAGGTGCATGGGAGTATGGAAGCTTTCTCCTTTGAAACAGTAAGAAAATGCTCAACCACAATCTGTCTTGAATGCTTTGCTTATCACTAGCCCAACAGTGAACGCTGTAGCAAATAATTTCATGATGTTCCTTGTATATCCAACTCTGTAATTTTCAAACTAATGCTTCTAACCAGTCACTATTTTCCCATCACTTCCACTAATAGTTTATTGAAGAATATAAGTGTCACTTGGATTATTCTTGCCATCTTCTACCTACAAAGTGAAGCCAGTCCACTTTGTAATTAAGTGATGCAGCTTATCAATTAAAATAATAAAATGATCACAGGCCATTACTTCAGGTAAACTGCAAAGAATATATGTTTACTGTGTCTTCTAACAGGATCTGACATGTTCAGCTCTTCAATTGTAAACGTCCCTGATTACATACCTCTATGAAGGATACCACCAATCTCTGTTTACATTAGGAAATTAGTTACTTCCTGATTTAGTATGTGTAGTAAAATGTTATCTCACACCATTCTATTAGAATAAGAAGTCTTGATTTGTAAGGCATGTTCATGGGTATGCAAAAATAGACACACATTAAAGCCTAATTTGATGAAAGAATCCTGACAGCATTGTTTATATTTACTCATTTTTGTACATAGTGAAAAGAAACTGAGTTTGGGCTCAAGGATAGATACTGTCTGTGATGGGACTGCATTAATTACATTGACAGTGAAGTCTTATAATATTGCAACATGATTAAAATTATTTTGTTATGACTTATTTACCATAATGATTTTTATTGGTCTTATTTGCAATTACCTCTGAATTCTAAAATAGGTAGCAAAAATACTGCTATTCCAGTATTGACTAGACATTATCATATTCTCATTTATTGTGAAGAACAATGGAAAATAACTTCACCATTTTTTCTCAATTAAAAAAGCAGTTTTATTGGAACTATTTATTGGGGTGGTTTATTGGTGGGTATTTCAAGATGATTAAAGAACAATAAAATAGCTCTCTGAACGGGGAGAAGAGATTGTCTTCCTAGTTTGATGTTCTTTAGTTTGACTTTCCATTGCCAAGCTCTTTCCATGGATTCAGATATGCTTTCATAACCAACTACTGACATTTTACTCAACCTAAGGACTGGGTTCAGTAGACACACGTAACACTTGAAGTGATATCTCAAAAATATAATCAAATACCCAATATCTTTTGACTGTGGTCATGACAAAGTAACTTATACCAGACTAGTCCTTCCACCAGAAGCAAGTATAAAACAGGACAAAATATATTAAGCAACATTTTTCAAACTTTGGAGAACAGGTGGTACAGAAATGTGATTCTTGACAGAAGAGAAGCACATGACGTAATTCTTATGGTTACTCCAGCTTTCTGCCTTGAGGTTCACTTCAGACAACAATATAAAGAAATGGACTCTCAGCAAAACATGGCAATATTGCTCAGCAGAGGAAGCAAACTTCTGAGCTCAGCCTACCGAAGTGGCTAGAAGCTGGAGTGTGGGTCATTGAGAAGGAGGTTACTGCACAGAGAAGGATCTAGTTAAGTGTTTGGAAAAACCCTAAGCCGCACATGTACAAGATGAAATTGCACGAAGTCTGGTTACTAGGAAGTTGAGCACTGAACAGAAATCCATAGGTGAAAAAATACAAGGAGACATAGGAATTCTAGCCTGACACAGTAGAGAGACCATGCTGAATACGTCATGTTTTCAGTTGAGATTTTAAAAGGTCATATATTAAAAGGAGAACAACTTGATTCATTTAGTAAGACCTAACCTAGACTTCCTTTAACAAAGTTTTATTTTTCCCAATTTCAAAAAGTGATCTTTGGAAGAGAAGATATATACCAGAGAGAGCATGAACAAAAATACCAAACACACAAAGGCAATTTTTTTTTAATACTAAACAGGTTGTTATTCATTAAGATAAGCAGAGTTTTTTCCAGAATATGGTTGTGTTAATAACTGCAAAGGGAATTCTCCCTGGAGGATATTAAATTTTCACCAATTCCCTAATGTATCCATTTCTCAGACACACTTTAATATGAATGACACTGAAAAATCCATACTTGAAAATGGAAACTAGATGAACTTTTGAAATTTGGGTTGGCTCCAAAATCCAATGAAGAGAGCTCCAATTGAGTGGCCTCATTCACAGACAGTTTGTCCATATTTTTAGATACATCAGATTGATGACAACAAAAGCCAAAAATTATCATGTGAAATGGCATAAATATTTGGCAGAGTGCAACCTATAATTTTATTTTCCCTGTATCCTCCAACATATTGAAACTATTACGCGCTGGAAGTGGATAAATAAATACTTATGGGAGCTTCTCTTCCCAGCTGGCTAGATACTCGACAAGCAAGGTACTTAAAACCACCTATGAGAAAAGTAACAACAATGACAAAAAAGATAAGCCTCCCTCTATTCTCCTATTGCGTTGGCTAAGATTGTCAATGAAGTATCCAAACAGCTGTGCCTGTGCTGGGTTGGTTGCCAGCTGATCAAAAGTAAATCTGCTTATTAGAATCAGTACACCGGAAATCTAACTGAGGACTTACTATGGGTGAGTTTGAGAATGCATTTCCAGCATCTCCATCTCTTTATAAGGCTCTTGTCTATCTTGGTTGTCTGTAAGAGATTAAGCAATTTTCACTACAAATAGTGGTAGCAGTCATAGTAGTAACAACAACAATAATAATAGTGTTATAATTTATTAAACACAATGGAATATGCACTGTTCTAAATGCATAATAGACATTATCACATTTAATTCTCCTATCAATCCTTTGATGCTAGTCCTGTTTATAGTCTATTTCAGGGGGAATTTATTAAATCACCTAAAGTCATATAGTTAACAAGAGCCAGAGCAAGGATTCAAACAAAGCTAGTTTGATAGAAATCACACTCTCAACCTGAACTAAACTACAGAAATACCTATATCTTCCAATAACCTCAACTCTCACTCAGAGACTTGATTGTTTGTTCCTTATTTTAGGTATTGTAACTTAGCAAGTTATTGAATATAGCTTTCTTCCTAGAAAGGGAAAGCTGACCTTCCTAGTGCCAAGTAGAAATCTGCCCTCGAGTATTCTCATGGGTGTTGTCATGACTGTGTAGACCTTTCCATAATAGAGATGGGAGGCCGCTGGTGAACCACAGAGCCAGAAGCCACGAGGCATGAGTTATGTAACAAATAAGTATGAGGCTGCTGAATTCATATCCTTCCCCTTTTCAGTGATTTCTATCTTTTTCTCATATAAGGAACAAAACATATTTCAATGTCCAGGCCAGATGGAAGGAAGGATTTCCTTGCTATTCCTTGGTGGTTGTGAGTTAAGGGGTTAAAAAAAAGTACTGAAAAGAGAGAGAGAGAGAGAAAAAAAAAAAGAAAAACATGATCCCCAAAATGAGCATCACTGCAGTAACACAGAATACATTCCCAAGATTTCACAGCCAAAACAATTCTGGCAAGCAAATGAATTTCTATATTATTCTAATCATGTGGCAGTAAATGGATAGCTATCTGTTTCTCGCCAAAAATGGCAATCCTGCTCTGGCCCTGAGAGATAATACACAGTTCTGAACTACACAGCCATTTCAGCTGCCTCACAATAATTGATGTACATTAAGCTATTATCATTGCAAAAGAAGTGATTACAATTTTTTTTTCTCTGTGGCAAATCTAAAAACCCATAGAGGAAAACCATTGGCTTGTCTAGGTGTAAAAACCATTACCCTTGTTGTCAGCATTAGAGATACAGCCCAGCTGGTTTTCAAAACAGTTAAGACATTTAGGATACAAGCAATGAGATTAGCTCTACTTCCTGGCAATGGAATTACTCTGTTTATTCATTTTAATGATCCTATAAAAGAGAATGAGATATGGTGCTAGAATAGAACAAGGAAAAGGGCCTAGAAAGGCAAGTGTGCCATTCTTTAGAAGCAGAATGTAAAGCTGGTGAGCACAATATGAGCCAGGTTTTGTTGAATGCAGCCCCCTGTCTTCCATGTGGTCAGGAAATGAAGCAGGCCTGGAAGTGATATCTTTCTAGTGACTTTCTAGCGGCATATTTTGTAGCCCTGAACTAGTCCCTGCAGGGACTTATCTTTGATGAGGAAAGATCTGTGATAATCGTTTTTCGATAATGTTTAATTCTGTCTGCTCTGGTTTTATAAGTTGAATTACATAACAATAGAGACTGAACCTATAAAGACTTTTAGGAGTTATTTAATTCAACCTTTTACCTCAGGGCAGAAATCTCCTTCCAGAATAATCCTGATCAATGGTTATCCAGTATCTGGTTGAATATTTTGTCGATGAATCAGTCTTATTTTGGGAAGCATCTTGTTCAATATTTGGATTTGTCTAATCATTGTAACATCTTCCTTTACACTGAGCTGAAATTCATGTCACTGAAACATCCATTTAATCAGTTCTAATTCTTTATGGGCATTCCATGTTCACTTTAGTTCTTTTTGCTGTCCCTGTTCCTATTTCTTTCCCTCCCAAAAATAATATTCATTCATTTAAGGGGAAACATTATTGTAGAATTAATGTGTGATGGGCCCTGGGGATTCTCTAGTGAAGAAGAGACATGGTGCATCATAGGGCTTATAGCTCCGCCTGGCTACAGAAAGGTAAACAGTTTAGTAAATTAAGATAAAGTGTCCTAAGTGCTATGCTAGCACTTGGGCGCAGGGGGCATCTAATCAGGCCTACAACTTCACATGTTCCCAGGTGTATGGCTTATGGATTTCTTCCCACTCCAAAGACAAACTAAATTGGTGATTGTTTATTTTAAGAAGTGGTTAAAAATAAACCTAATACTGCAATGCGGAGGTACCATCTACCTTAACTAAACACTGTCATGTATTTTATTGAAGTAGCCTGAAAAGTTGCTTTGCTTTTACAATAATAACTGCTAGCCTTTTTTCACATGAACCTTTATCCAACCAATCTATTTCACTATGTGTATATATTACAACACATTTTAAAATCCAAATCCTAGATAATAATGTTTGTCTATGTGTAAGTTTACCTTATGGATTTAAGCCAAGAGATACAACCAAGTTTGCATTTTTCTTCTATCACACTACATATTATTATATGTTTCATTTTTAAGTAAATAGTACGATCTCCCAGATTTTATCTATTGCAGGATTAAAGATCTATAGTCCTACAATTAATCTTTTTATTTTTTTCTCCCATCCTGCCTTTTTTTTCAACTTTTGTTTCTACCCAGTTGATATAAATAGTACAATGAACATTTCAAGATATAAATATAAAAATATCATTTATACCTCAATATATATGCACATAGGCAGACAGGGATTGTTTATAAAAGATCAAATTGACAGAAACAAGGATAACAGTAACAAAGGTAAATAACAATAATAAAATTATTGTCTCTCCTGTTTTGCAAATCTGATTTCTGTTACTAGTTTGTTAACTAGATTATTACTAGTATTTAATGCTTTGCCTTGATTTTAAAAAAGAAAAATTCTGATACATTTCCACATATCTTCTTTACATGCTTCCATCTATCCATAGGATTAATCTAGACCATATATTGTCATTCTTGCTTCATAAATAAAAGCTGAATCATAATATACCAAAAAGCAAAAGCCACACTGTGGTAGAACCAAAGCTAAGAACCATACTCCTGACACCCAGTGGTCTTTAAATATACTATAGGATAACCAGTGTTTATGTGTGATTGGTGTCTATATGCCTATAAGCAAAATCATTACCCTTGGTTTTCTTATTATTGACAAGTTCATGCCATGGGCTAATGATAAAATAATATCTGAAAAGCCAATGCTGACTACTACTAATTCAAATATTATGAGCTTAATTGAGAGAGTATAGAGTGAATTTCATTAAGGTAGATTTTTAAGCCAAGTACAAAAATGGGCAATTTATGCAAAAATCAGGAGGTATCGATTCACAAGTTTCAAGTTGGCTTGCATTGTATAAACCATAATGAAATTTACATTTGTTGGCAAAATTTCAATATTTAATAAAGTTAATAATTCCTTAAATAAAGCTATATGAGCTCTTCAACATACTATAAAGGAGTCTGAAAAACCATTTCAATGTCCATACTATTCTTTTGCTCTTTCTAACAAGAGAACTATAAATTTGGACTTTTCAATAAAATCAGAGCCTATGACGTGGCCATTTATTTTTAACAGGCATTCTATAGCATACCAATTGCTGAATCTGGAAACTCTTCATTGATATTCCATTTAATAAACTAGCAAGCCAGACACATTTACTTTAAAGTTCAGGTTTAATTAAAAGATAAGACTAGAGTGACAGAATGGCAAGGGAAAGAGGGATGTTGAAATTTTTTGTTTATTATTGCTGAGCGGCTGCTTTTATTTTTAACTAAATCTCCGTTAATGTCAAAGAAAAAGGCAGTACTTCTTATAGGCTTTTGCATTCGCCTGTTACTTGCCTTCCTTAGGAAATTACTATGCATTTCCTCATTCTGGGTTGAAATCCAGTAGGAGCTTGTTATTTTCTAATTGAAAAGTGCTGAGAAATAGTTTTCTAGTGTTTATTTTTCAAATAAAAACTTATTCATTTATTAAATCAGCAATATTTGCTAAGCACCTATGTTTGAGGCTGTATTTTGGGATTGGGGTGGGTAAGCAGCGAATAAACGGACCAAAAAAATAAATAAATAGCAATAGAAACAAACAGCAAAAATACAAATTAAATAAGCAAACAAAAATCCTGCTTTTCTGGAATTTACTTTAGTAAGTTTTTAATACTGGCCTTTAGGACAGAGATAGAAAAAGGGCGTATGTATAATCCTAAGAAAAAAGAACAAGGCTAGAAGTATGGAACTCCCTGGCTCCAGTTTATACTACAAAGCGATAATACACAAAACACCATGGTATTGGCAAAAAAACAGACACAGAGACCAATGGAACAGAATTGAGAACCCAGAAATAAACATATATATATATATATATATATATATACAGACATATATATATATATATATATATATATATATATACAGACAAATGAGTCAAAAACGTACAATGGAGAAAAGAAAGCCTCATCAATAAATGGTGTTGGGAAAATTGGAAAGCCACAGGCGAAAAAGAATGAAACTAGACTGCTATCTGTCACCACGTACCAAAATTAGCTCAAAATGGATCAAAGATCTAAACATAAGCTCTGAAACAATAAATTGCACAGAAAAAAGCATAAGTACTGAACTTATGCACCTTGGATTCAGCAAAGTCAAGGGAAGTAAAAGCAAAAATAAATGAATGGGACTATATCAAACTCAAAAGCTTCTGCCCAGCAAAAGAAATGGTCAACAAAACAAACAGGCAACCAACCGAATGGGAGAAGATATTTGCAAACAATGCCTCTAATAAGGGTCTAATATCCAAAACATAAAAAGAATTTGTACAACTCAACAAGAAAATAACAAACAATCTAATTGAAAAATGGGCAGAGGACTCGAACAGACACTTCTCCCAAGAAGACATACAAATGGCCAACAGATATGTGAAATAAAACTCAACTTCACTAGCTATTAGGGAAATGCAAATCAAAACCAAAATGAGATACCACCTCACACATGTTAGAATGGCTATTATCAACAAAGAAGTAATAACAAGTGTTGGAAAGGTTGTGGAGGAAAAGGAACTTTTATACACTGCTGGTGGGAATGTAAATTGGTACTGTGGAAAACAGTATGGAATTTCCTCAAAAAATTAAGAATAGAATCATCACACGATCCAGAAATCCCTCTTCTAGGTATCTACTCCCCAAATCTGAGAATATTTATCTGTAAAGATATATGTACTTCTATGTTCAATGCAGCATTATTCACAGTGGCCAATACATGGAAACAACCAAAGTGTCCTTTAACAGATGATTGGATAAAGAAGCTGTGGTACATATGTACAATGGACTATTACTCAGCCATAAGAAAAGATGAGATACTGCCATTTGCAATAATATGGATAGATCTTAAGATTGTCATGCTATGCAAAATAAGTCAGACAGGAAAATGTTGAGAACCATATGATTTCACTCATGTGACATATAAACCTGGAAGCAACAAATGAACAACCCAAACAAACAAACAAAAAGTCATAGACACAGTCAACAGATTAATGATTACCAGAGGGTAAGGGGACAGGGGGGATGGTAGAAGAAGGTAAGGGGGGTCAAATATATTGTGATGGAAAGAGAACTGACTCTGGGTAGTGAACACACAATGCATCTGTAAATGATGTATTATAGAATTGTACACTTGAAACCTATATAATTTTACTAACCAATGTCACCCTAAAAAATTTAATAAAGATTATATATGTGTGTGTGTGTGTGTGTAGTATATATGTATATGTATATGTATACATGTATATATCTGTATATATGTATACATATATATGTATATATGTGCATATATGTATACATATATATACAATATGTGTGTGTGTATATATATATATATGTATAATCATATATATGATTATGTAGGTGCAGGTGAAAGGGGAAGAAGGGAGTTGTAGGGTAGATCTAGGAGGTATCTTTAAGATGTGCCAGGAGAAATTGGTTTGCCATGACTTTCCTCTCCCAGTGTTCCTTGGTAAATGAGATGAATGCTCTGGAAGCTCTTGAGTTGCATCATGACATTCCCCTTTCCAAAAGTGTCCAGGATATAGACAGAAAAGAAAAATTAAAAGTAGGGAAAACAGCTCTGTATGCATTTGCAAATCCACGTGTTCCTTGAGCACAAAAAATATGTAGTACATGTAAGGGAATTTCTTTTTGAGACAAATTGAACCACACTTTCTATTAATATAAAGTTCAAAATATATCAAAAATACCTCCTTGCAAAAGACTGTAACATTTATTAAATTTTTAAATCTATGGAATCATGATGGGAAAAATCCATTAAATGAGAAACAAAACAGTTTTATTCACATAGTGTATTAAAACAAAAAAACCGAAATTGACCACAAACTAATTGCCGAAGTGTTCTTACAAATACAATCTTATTTGATCTTCAGCACAAACTTATGAGCTAGTTATTATTTTATAATCGTCATTTTACACATGGAGACCCTAAAAGCTAAATGACTGACTTATCCAAGTTGATACAACTATTCAATACCCAATTAGAACTCAAAACTCAGGTAACAGCTTCAAACTCCATGGAATTCCCACTGAATGATACAGCCTTTCAATCAACTGATCAAATGTAGAAGGTTTTTACAGAAAAAAAAAGAGGAAATATTCTTTTAGGCAATTTGAAGATTATAAAGATGGCAATCCCCATAGTTTGTCCTCTTGAATGTTTTAGATATCAATGCATTCTAACTTGAAGCTGCCCTCTAAGATTATTAAAGATAAACTAAGATAACTGAATCAAAGTAGAATCTGCACTTGGGCAAAATACTGTATTAGTCCTTAGACTGTGTAACTCCTATCATTGATGTTTACTGAGCCTTCTAGGAAACTTAATAATTTCAAAGTTTCCCAGGCCATTTTGGTCAGTTGTTCTGTAATCGCAAAGGCCAGCAATGTAATATGGGCTTGCTCTGCCTCTGAGCAATAAGCTCTTTACCAGAACTTTAACTAGAAGCTGAAGCAGTAAAAATGTGCATGCAGGAAAGTACAGATTCCCTGTAATGAGGTTAAGAGGCAGTGAGTGTGGGGTTAAGTGCACGGGGTTTGAAGTGAAACGTATATGAGTTTCTATCCCCACTCTGGTATCCACAGGCAATGTGAGAGTAGAGATTTTTATTACTCTCTCTTGGCTTCAGTTTTCTCTAATAATAATAACAATGCAGCATAAAGCATAACATTGTGATGATTAAAGAAGATACAAACAGGTACGGAATTCGATTAATTGTATCTGTTCTTCAAAGTATTATTAGCATTATTTATCCCCTTCTCTCCTGCTCTACAGTCTATGCATTCTCATTAATGCATATGTTTCTTTATGGATTTATCTTGAAACGTAGATAATCTGTGCTTACATAACACATAGAAAGCAATGTTTTTAATATAGAGTAAAAATTGATGGAATAGATACATTTATATGATGTATTTTAAGTATGTATGCTTAGCCTCCATCTTAAAGAACTTGAGATAGTTTGAATTTTTGTCATAAAGCTTAATAGTATAGTTGAGGTACAGAAGAGAATATCTAAGAAAAGCACATAGCATTTGCTTTATTTCCGGATACTTGAAGTGAGATAGTCAGGCTTTATATATGATCCAAAGCTTTCTAGGTGCCAGATCTTCTAAGATCTGGAAAAAGAGGAAATGTGATTCATTAAATAAATTTTGCATTCAGGCGAAATATGTGAGGAAAGTTTCCTTATAGAGTTAAGTGATTTCCTTGAAATAAAGTTGAGGAACTAATAGCAAGCGTCTCTGTTTAAGAGACACAGATTAACACAATGGATAATGTATGGTTTAATAAAAAGACAGAACTGCTGTTTAAATGCATGTACCTACTACTGAATCTTTACAAAGGAGAAGATATATTATTAAATGTAGCTCAGTGAGGGGATGAGATAATTATGGCTTCAGTTCTGTTGCATTCTGGTGGTGTAAATTAATGTAAGAATAATAACTTAAGAGAGAGCCGAATGGGCATGCCATCTCTCCATTAGACTATCGTTCCTCTCAAATATTATATGTCTTAAGAAAGCAGTTTTCAGGTGTTAAATTGCAGTAAATGTGTGATTGAATTCTCTAACTGGTACCTGTAAAGGTGATAATCTATTGGTCTGGTTAAAGTGTAAGCCATATAATTTAATCATTTCTGACGTAGGCACTATATATCCACAAAAAGCAAAACAAAAGGAGGAAGATTTTCCCTTGTGGTTATGGTAGCAGAATGAGGGTGGGCAAGAATGGTCCCAAAGTCAAATAATTATGATTAGACTGAATCTCCACCATTCTCAATCCTGCCCTCAGTAGGATTTCAAGAGAGGACCACAGAACTCAGCCCCTCCTGAAGTCTTAACGTCTCAGCAATTCCAAGACAAGGCTACTATTAAATCTGACTGCCTCCTTTTTTATTTTGTTTTTGAGACTATTAAACTGATTTCTCTATGTTTAAGTCACCATGAGAAGCATGGGCTTTTTAGGTCGTTTCCTATCACAAAGACTCTCATATCCATCAGACTCCATCCTAACTATCACCTGATTTAAGGTGTCCTCCTTTCCACTGTGCTCTCTGGAACCCAGGGCGTATTATCAGAAAAACCTCATATCAACTGCCTCCCTGGTTTTCCTCCACCCACTCCCCCTGTCTGTTTTTTTTTTTGCTCTAATGAAATATTGAAATTTAGATGTTCACTGAACGTACTACTGAAAAAGACACACACTGCTGGCGTGTTTTTTCCAGGAACTGACTTACAACTGGACTTGCAGGGGGACGTTCTTTCCTAACTTTTCATTGCCTCTTCCCTAAAAAAAAATAAAACACAACAAAAGGCATATCAAATTATATGCCATCAGATATATCATCTGTGCTCCTTTTTCCTGAGCATATATTCATTCACTGAAGAATCTTTTTGCACTTGGCTTACTGCTCTTTCTTCACTCTGACTTATTATTCTTTGTGTTTTAAAATGATTCATTCATCTCCCTGTGTTTCTCTCATCCTTGTGCTCCTTACTGCCAGGGATTTTATCTTCCATTTCATCTCAGTTACTCATTCTCATGGTCATTGACTAAATGGTATCTTTTCCATTGTACCTCATAATATCCATTTCAAGCACCCATCTTATGTTACCATCTATATTTCTAACTCAACTCTCCAGTATCCCAATCCCCAACTCTGCCAATCCTTTTGACTCATTGAACTTACCAATTTTTCACTGTTTATCATTCTCCTCATGTCTTCAGTTTCATCCATACCCATTTCCAAGAACCGTCTCTATACTAAGGCACTTCAGACATGTTAATTTCTCTTGTTTTTTTTCTTCCTGTATCATATTCTGCTGACAAGGCCCAATTCTGGTGATAGCTTACTTTTTGACTCTTCTACAGCCAAACCCCACACGATTAGAGTCCCAACAAAGTGGTAGCCTCCATAGCATTCTGTCTCCTTATACTCTTTAATTTTTCTTTAGAGTTCAAATCTCAACCAGATTTTACATGTCTATGCTATTACTGATATCTACTTAATTAAATATAAACTACATTAAGATCATATGTTTACCGTTTTAAAATATTCTATTTCCAACAACAAACAAATATCCAGACATTTCAATTTCTTATTTATTGATAAATAGATGGATGAACAAATAAATAAAATAGTTAAGGAAAGGGAAAGCAGGTAGTTGTGATTCCAAATATACAAATATGGTTCAAGGCTGAAACTGGGAATGAGGAAACTGGATAATTGTCAAGGCCATGGAAAGCCAACAGGGAAACAAGAGAAAGTACGTAGAATCTAGGAATGTGGATAAATGTGTCCAATATTAAAACAAATGTATGACTGTTGATCCAGGGTAGGGGTATATATTCTCAGCTCTAGTTTTGAGTAGCCTCTTCACATGAAAGACATAGATTGGCCCTTGGAGATTACTCTGCCAGAAGGAAGGTTTTAAAAATATCTCTGATTGAAGCAGAGATCTAGGAGCTCTCTTAAGCCCTCACAGGCCCCTATGAAACAAACTATTACTTTCTCAGTTTTAGGATTAAATGGATTTGAAGTTTTGTCCATGTGAAGAGATGATGTACATACAGTTTTTTATCTGATACTTGAATATGGATGATACAAGGACCTGAATATATAAAGGGGCATTGCTCTGCTTGCAATCTGAATCACCTTTGAGTTTAAATTTATTTTCTTGATAGGTTATTTAACATGAACTTAAAAATAAGTCATATGGGCATTATCGCTTGGTAATAATCTCCCAACTCTAACTCTACACCTGGAAAGAGGGAGTAGATATACAATAATCAGTTCATGCAATGTTGCCCTATTCCTAAGATATAATTCTTGGAGAGCCATGGCATATTAACTGGCAGATGCATTTAGGAAGCCCAGGCTTAGTGTGCAGTGAAAAGAGCATGGATTTAGAGAACAGTATAGTTGTTCTATTTCTGTTCCTTACTATCTTTGTGGTTTAGAACATAGTATTTAATTACTTTTGGCAGCTCTTTCTATGTGTAAATGCAGATGATAACATTTACCTATAAGGTTGTTGTTGAGATTAAAATACTATATGCAGACATCTAACTATGTTTATTGTCATAACAGGTGCTCAAAAATTCTAGTTGCCTTCCCCACTCCCATGTGTACCCAATAATTCTCTTAGTCTACTACATCATATTTTCAAATGGCAAATAATTAGATAAAACTTCATAATTTTTAAAATTTAGGACAAAATTTTTAAATTTTAGGATAAAATTTAAAATTTTATCCTCCCTAACAATCATAGTGTCTTGAAAGTCATATATTAACTTAGAAACAATAAAGTGTGGTTAGTAATAACTTAGGGACTTTTACTACCCCAACCAAGTCAAGAGCCTATATTAAATGTAGTGATTCTTTAAGCTGGTCTGAAAAGTGTATACCATGACTCAGGTATATGTAGATCACAGAAATCCATTTTCCCAAGGGTATAGCAGAAGTGCAAATACTGAGATACATCTCTGTGACAGTTATGTATACATTATGACAGTCTAAGAACCTCCCCATTTCTTCTACCCCAGAATTGCTCAATTAACTCATCTCTTGCTTTTGAAGTTACAACTTTGGCTAATTTTACACAAAGAGGGATCCTTCTTAGAAACGCTTAATGTAGATGGCAAAAAGATAAACAGCACAGGTTTGTAGTTGTCATTGTGTGTCCATGGGCGCAGAGAATACACACATTTTTCCTCTTTTCAATGACTGATACAAATGTAAATTCATCAACATCTAGAACTAAACTCGTTGACCGTCTAGTAAGTCAATGACTGATGCTCATGCCAGCAAAAATGATTGATCTATTTATAATTACCTTCTTTGGAAAACACTCTCATATCATTCCAGCACACTCAGCTACCCAAGAATGGGGAGCGTTGGGGGCGGAGAGGCTACACTCCTCTTGAGATATTGAAAGCCATCAACAAACTCAAAACTCTCCATTATGAGCTGAATTGTGTTCCCCCCGAGTTCAAATATTGAAGTCTTAACCCTCTCCCAGTGTCTCAGAATGTGACAGCATTTGGAGACAGGGTCTTAAAAGAGGTAATTAAGTTTATAGGAGGTCACTAGGGTGGGCCCTAATCTAATATCACTGGTGTCCTTATAAGAACAGGGATTTTAAACATAGACAGTTATAGAAAAAAGGCCAGGTGACGACATAGGAAGAAGATGGCCATCTACTAACCAAGGAGAGAGGCCTCAGAAGACATCAACCCTGCTGACACTTTGATCTCAGATTTCTCCAGAAATGTGAGAAAATAAATTTGTTAGTATGTTATGGCCGTCCTAGCAAACTATTATAACATATTCTCCCAGGTGTATCATTGTATAATGAATGTACTCTAGTAACAACTATAAAATGCTGAGTAATGAATGGTAGGGGTTGGGGAGAGAATTCCGAAGTGTTCTGGTTTACCTGCATAGATTACTCTTTTCTTATATCCTTATAAGCTTAATGCACGTTATTCAACTCCGGGCTATATGTTTGATATAGTTGTTTTTGTTTTGCTTTGCTTTGTTTTTCTGATTTGGTTACATCTTTTAAACTTGCATAGTATATTTTATCAGCTGATACAGCATGCACTCATTTACAACTAATATTCCCCCAGACTATAATAGGAAGAAAACGAAAGCTGATCTAATCCTAGGCAGAGGCATTCTGACCACCATTTTGAAAAGGAGTGACAGAACTGTATAAGTAAGAAAGGCAGTGTTTGTCTTTGGCTTCAACCCTAGCAAAATGTTGCCTGTAGGTTCCTTTTCCTTTCAGACATTGTTGGAGATAGGTCTTTGGCCACTCTGTTAATAAGCCAAGGCAAAATCTGGTGAAAGCAGCCTTTAAAGGGACCCATGATATCAATTTCAGGGGCTCTGTCAGACAGTCAGTATTCCACTTCAAAAAGCATCAAGGTCCCAAGTGTGATTGATTTTACTTCACATGATTTTATTTATATATTTATTTATTTTTAGATGACACAATCACAAAGCAAAAACTGAAACCATTCGTGTTGCTTTCTATGTTCCCGGCTGAATTATTAATCTTCTGTCAGGTCTAATCCCTGACCCTCAATTGAATTCTATTTCAGCAGTTGATGCCTCTATTAGCCTCACTGCACTTGAATTCTTTTGCTTCCTTGGCTATAGCCTGCTGAGAAGCTGTTTTTCGAGTACTTAGCAGAAAAGCTCTGTGCTTTATTGACTCTGATTTTAATTTCCAGTGCTATTCTTACTGATCAGGTACTTGAAAACAAATGTTCTGAGAGGCTTCCTTCATACACTGAAAGGTGTTTGTCAAATTTCATATATGTCCAAGGACATAAATTTTAAGAAAATCTTTTATTCTTTATATCGTTTCATTCTTTATATCATTTCATTCTTCATACCATTAATAGACTCCTGGCAGAAGCAATGGTGCTGAAAGTGAAAAAATAATAACTTTAAGAAAGCTGATAGCAGAGAAACATATGGATTCGCACAAAAGAAAGAAATAGAGACTAGGGCCAGACTTAACTATTTCTGAATATTATTATCCATTATGATAGTATAAACATAAGAAAATTAAAATACAAATGCAATGTTTCAATGAGAATGTGATGTGATTCAATAATTAACAAAACATGATTTCATAGTGAAAGATCAGTATAACTGAACGAGATGACTTTATACTTTGGGACTGCCTCACTTTAGTACACTCAGAACTGATGACATCCCAATATATTGAACCGATCAACTAAATTGCTTTTATTAGTGTGCCACCACAAATAGTAACAGAATTCTAAAGTGAATACAGCAGTGATGATTCAGGAAAAAGTGTTCTTCAGCGTTGCTGAATAATGTGAATCAATGAAATGTATCGCTGTTTCCCCTTGGTGAAAATTAAAGTAACATTACCAGTATGTAGTCTACTTCGATCTCTTGCCGAATAGCACTTATATAAATATCCTTAAAGTTATTTACCCCGATTCCTCTCCTCCAGTGAAAGAATGCACACCTCTTCACAAGCAAGGTCACTCTTTTTTGGATAAATCTAATAATTAGGTAATTTCTTCTTATAATGACTCTTATAACTCCTACTGCTACTCATCGATATCGATACCATGGCGACACTGGAAACCAAAGAGTAAATATGTTTCCTGCCTCTGCTACTTGATAGCTTTTGAAATTACCCGAAATCTTTAGCTTTCCTTTCTCCTTTCTTCCATTGGTCCTCACTTAAAATAGTTTATCTTCCCTTCATATACCCAATCCCATTCATCTGCACATACTCTGATATGTTGATATGTTTATAAGCTGTTTTCTTCTGATGATATCCATTTTTGGATACTTCCCAACACCAAGGGTTTCTTCCCTAGGATTTTTTTGTACATCATCATTCAATGATCATCAGTTAAATCATTCAACAAATACTTACTGAATTGTCTCTAGAGATCTTTGGTGATATTCATTGGAATTAGAATTGCGCGTAAGGCACAATCTCTATCCTCCAAAGTCTATCCTAGGGGACAATGCAGAGTAAACCAGCATTGTTAAGGTGAGATAAATTATAACAATGTTATGGTGAGATAAATACAAAATGCTGTAAGACTCTCGGAATCTTATGCCTCTTTCAAAGATGCAGAAAGATTTCCCAGAGGCTGTGACATTAAAGTAAGTATACTGAAAAAGTAACTGGCCACACAAAGAAGCACTGGTGATGTCTTCCAGAGATAACGGACATAGGAACAAGCAACTAGGAGTGAGAAAAGACATGATATATTCGGGGACCTTCGAGTAGTTTAGAGGGTCTGGAACACAGAGGATATGAAGTGGCACTGTGGCAATAAACAGATGCCAGAGATGGGAGAGGTTCAAGAGTGAATGAATGGAAGTGAAAAAGCAGGAAGTATAAGTGAAGGTTACCCCAGAATCCTAGGAGTAAAATAATTGAGTAACCATGAGGTGGCAACCCTAGGCAGGCACAAGATGCGGGTGGCAGCTTTTGTTTTTAAAACTGTAGAAATGGAAGCTTGTTTAAATGCCAATGAGATTGTGCCGGTAGAAAGAGGAAGCCAGAAATAAAGGACAGAAGGTGACAGGAGCTAGGTTTCAAATGAGGAATACAGAGCGTCACTCAGGAGTCCCCCCCCTCCCTTAGGAGACCCCTTTCCTTCTCTCCTGCTATACACGGGTTCTTTTTCTAATAGTCTGTATTAATTTTCTGTTGCTGCTGTAACACATTGACACAAACTTAGTGGCTTAAAACAACACAATTATCTTACAATTCTGGAGGTCGGAAGTCCAAAATGGTTCTCACTGGCCTAAAAACGAGGTGCTGGCGGGGTTGTCTCCCTTGAGAAGCTTTAGTGGAGAATTTGCTGTTTTGCCTTTTCCTGCCTCTGGTGACTACCCACATTCCTTGAGGCGTGGCCATTCCTTTATCTGTAAAGCCAGCATGTCAGGTAGAGTCTGTCTCATGCTGTTTTCTCTCTGCTTCTCCTTCCTCTGCCTCTCTTGTATACTTAGGAGGGTTTGTGTGATTAAACGTGATTCATATGGATAACCCAGGATAATCGCCCTTAATTCCATCTACCACCTTAATTCCCTTTTGCCATGTAACCTAACATATTCACAGTTTCTGGAGATTGGGACATGGACTGGACACCTTTGGGGGTCAGTGATTCTTCCTACCACACACGTGGCCCTCTTCCTCTCCATTTCATGCCCACACTCCACTCTGTTACTTTTTACTCTTCCTCTGATTGGAAAGAGTGGAGGAGGAATTTAGTCTTCTATTTCTAGAAAAGTAACGGATAATGTGCTAAATTCTTCATAGGTATTAACCCACTTACTTGCCACTATGTGAGTGGAGTTTTTCTCTTTAATTTATAGCTGATGGGCCTATACTAACACAAATTTGTAAAATAACTTGTATCAAATCACACAGGTAAGGAAGTGTTGGTTTTGGGATAAAAAAACAGAATTGTCTGATCAGCTACTAATATCTAGTGAATGATCGACTAAATTAATATGGTCACTTATGTGTGGTTATATAGAATAAAGACACACACATATAAAAAGCATATAAAATATACAGAAAATTGATATATATATATATATATATATATATATATATATATATATTTTTACAAAACAATCATTCTATGATAAACTTTCTTTGCTACACCATCTTGATACTGACCATTTCTAATACATGAAGAACTAACTGTCCAGGAACTAAAAATAATTTAACAATAAATAAGTATATCTTTTGCTCATTCCACATTCTATTTCTCTTCTTAATATCTCCTCTCTTTCTTTTAGACTTTCTTCCAATGTAAATTCTCTCAACTTTTAAAAGCAAGGCTCCTGAGGACTAGACATTATATCCCAGAATGTTTGTTCTGATGTGTTGGCTACTTTGGACTAATTACTCCATTAATGCCTGGGCTTCCACAAACATAATTATTTCATTTCTGTCCCACTTTTGAGTGACCAATGAGCCATTTTTGTGCCTTTCTTTAAAGAAAGAAAATCTGATCTATTATGATTTGTTTTCTCTGTTCTTAGATAGTCTAAGCAGCAGGGAGGGGAAAAAAGAAAAAAAAAAAACACAACACTTTTTTAAAATGGGACGAGGCAGGAAGCAGGAAAGAAAGAAAAGGAGGAAAGGAAACAGACCAGCTTCATTTCCTCAATGTCTTTTTGTAGCTTAATAGCTCATTTCTTTTAGCACAGAATAATAAATATTCTATTATATGGATTTGTACACAGTGTGTTTATCCATTCACCTATTGAATAAAGCTGCTATAAACATGAGTGAGTAAGTTTTCAACTCATTTAGGTTAATACCTAGGAGTGTGATTGCTGGATCATATGGTGAGACCAGGTTTTGCTTGTAACAAACTTCCAGCTGATATCCAGAGTGGACCATTCCCACAGTGAATGAGAGTTCCTGTTGTTCTGTATCCTTATTAATACTTAAGATTGTCAGCTATTTTTTTTAGCCATTCTGCTGGTACGTGGTGGTAATCTTTGTTTTCATTTGCAATTCCCTAATGAAAAATGAACTTGAGCATCTTTTCATAAGTTTGTTTGCCTTTGGTTTATTCTTCATTCATCAGGTGTCTTCAGATATTTGATTCATTTTTAATTAAATGTTGGCTTTTTTATTGTTGAGTTTAAAGAGTTCTTTGCATTTTTGGACACAAGTCCTTTATCACACATGTGTTTTGCAAACAGATTCTCCAATTCTGTGGCTTGCCTTTTTTGTTATCTTAAGGGTATGTTTTGTAGAGCAGAAGTATTTAATTTTAGTGAAATCCAATTTATCAGTTATTTTGTTCAAAAATTACAGTTTTGATGCTGTACCTAAAAAAGTTTTCACCAAACCCAAGCCACCTATATTTTATCTAATCTAGAAATCTTATAGTTTGTGTTTTACATTTAAGTCTATGCTCCATTTTGAGTTAATTATTGTGAAAGGTTTAAGGTCTGTGTCAGGACTCATGTTTTTTTGTTTGTTTGTTTTTGTTTTTTAATATGATGTTTGAGCACTATTTTTTGAAAAGACTATTCTTTCTCGATTGCATTGCCTTAGCTTCTTTGTAAAGATCAGTTGACTATATTTGTGTGATCTTTTTCTTTTTGGACTCTATAGTCTATTCCATTAATCTATGTGTCTATTCTTTTGGCAATACCGCGCTGTCTTGATCATTGTAGCTTTATAGTAAGTCTTAAAGTTGGATCCTGTCATACTTCCAACCTTGTTCTTTTTCAGCATTGGGCTAGCTATTATGGAGTTTGTAACTTCCTGTGTTAACTTTAGAATCATGTCTCCTTTTTTTTCTCTTGATTAGTGTGGCTAGAGGTTTACTAATTTTATTCTTTTCAAACAACCAGTCTTTGGTTTCATTGATATCCTACTAATTTCCTATTTACAATTTCATTTATTTCTGCTCCAATTTTTTAAATAATTTCTGTTTTCTACTTGCTTTAGGCTTAATTGATCTTTAGTCTCTAGTTTCCTAAGGTGAAAGATTATATTATTGATTTTAGGTCTTGCTTCTCTAATATAGACATTCAAATATATAAATTTCAATTTAAGCACTGCTTTTACTTTAACCCACAAATTTT
Source organism: Rhinolophus ferrumequinum (assembly GCF_004115265.2). Lineage (NCBI taxonomy): Eukaryota > Metazoa > Chordata > Mammalia > Chiroptera > Rhinolophidae > Rhinolophus > Rhinolophus ferrumequinum. Next base: position 47,803,438 of record NC_046296.1, read on the forward strand.
GATAGATTTAAAAATTATTTTGATAAATTAAAAAATGTTTTTATTTAATTCAGAATAATTTGTAGTTGCTCTTGAGATTTCTTTCTTTTTCTTCTCAAATTTTTTTTTTTAATTGGGGAATATTGGGGAGCAGTATGTTTCTCTAGGGCCCATCAGCTCCAAATCAAATCATTGTCCTTCAATCTAGTTGTGGCGGGCGCAGCCCAGCTCCAAGTCCATTCGCCATTTTAAATCTTAGTTTCAGGGGGTGCAGCCCACAATCTCATGCAGGAATTGAACCAGCAACTTTGTTGCTAAGAGCTTGCTCATGCTCTAACCAACTGAGTCATCCAGCCACCCTTGAGATTTCTTTTTTGACCCATTCTTTCTTTAGATGTGTGTTGTGAATCCTCGACTTTTCTTTTTTCTGGGTTGTGGGGCAGGGTCCTACCATCTTTCTGTTATTGATTGATTTCTAGTTTAAATCTGTGTGGTCTTGGATACTTTGTATGATTGTGTGTGTGTGTGTGTGTGTGTGTGTGTGTGTGGTGTTTATGGCACAGGATGTGATCTCTCTTAGTGGATGTTCTTTGTGAGCTTGAGAAGAATATGAATTCTGCTACTGTTGGATGAAATATTCTATAAATGTCAATTACCTCCAGTTCCCTGATGGTTCTTTAGAGTTAATCTATATCCTTATTGATGTTCTGCCTACTGGAACTGTCAGTTACTCATAGGAGCCTGTTAAAGTCTTCAACTACAATAGAAAATTCATAAACTTCTCCTTGCAGTTTGTCAGTTGTCTTGTTTATTTATGCACTTTGACAGTCTCGATTTTTTAACTGAGGTGTTTAGACTATTGATGTTTAAAGTGATTATTGATATGGTGGATTCATATCTACCTTATTTGCTACTTTTTTATTCATTGCCCTCCCTTTGTTTTCTTGTCTTCTACATTTTTTTCTGCTATCTCTGGTTTTAATCAAACATTTTATATGATTCCATTTTTTTCTCTTCTCATAGTATATCAATTATACTTCTCTTTAAAGTTTTGTGTGTGATTGTTTTTGAGTTTGCAATATACATTCATAACTAATCCAAGTCCTCTTTAAAATAACAGTATCCTATTTCATGGGTAGAAGAAGTAACTTATAACATGGTATTCCCAGTTTCTTTTTCTTGTTATTATAACATTGTTGTAATTCATTTCAATTGTCCATAAGCTATGACCGTTTAATACATTGCTCCTATTATTATTTTGCAGGAAGTGTTTTCTATTAGATTGATTAAGAATAAGAAAAACTAAAGATTTTATTTCACTTTCATTTTATCCTTCTCTAACACTCTTCTTTTCTTCATGTAGATCCGAGTTCTGACCTATATTGTTTTTTCCTTCTCTATGAAGACCTTTTAACATTTCTTACAGGGAAGGTTTAATAGGGACAAATACCTTTGGTTTTTGCTTGTCTAAGAAAGTCTTTCCTTCACCTCTACATTTGTAGGATAATTTTGCTACATATAGAACGCTGTGCTAGTGTTCTGTTCTTTTCTTTCAACAATTAATAATTCAACCTCTTTCTTTTTGCATGGTTTCTAAAGAGAACTCAGATGTAATTCTTATTCTTGTTCTTTATAGGTAGAGTGTTCTGTATCCCTCTGCTTTTCAATATTTTCTCTTTGTTTTTGGGTTTCTGCCATTTGAATATGATATGCATAAATGTAGATTTTTAAAAAATGTATCCTTCTTTGTGTTCGCTAAGCTTCCTGTAGCTTTGGTTCGCTGTTTTCTTAATTTTGGTAAATACTTGGCCATTATAACTTCAATTATTTTCGTGCTCTTATCTATATTCCTTATTCTAGTATTCTATTGACATGTATGTTACACGTTTTGCAATTGTCCCACAGTTCTTGAGTACTCTGTTTTACTTTTTTGTTCATTCCTTTTTCTTTTTGCAATTCAATTGGTTTAGTTTCCATAGTTATATCTTCCAGTTCCCTGATTGCTCAGCTGTTCCTGTCTACTGGTGAGACCTTGAAAGGCAGTCTTCCTTTTTGTCATAGTGATATTGATTTCGAGCACTATCTTTTGATTTGTTTTTGTTTTTTAGTTTTGATCTCTCTCCTTACCTCATCCATCTTTTCTTGCATGTTCATTAATATATTCATTAGAGCTATTAACATACTAATCATTGTTATTTTTAATTCTCTACCTCATAATTCCAAACCCGAATCATATCTGAGTCTGGTTCTGGTGTTTGCTTTTTCTCTTCTTTCTATGTTTTTAGTATGTCTCCTGATTATTTGTTGAAGGTGGACATAATGTAATGGGAACTGAAATAAATGGACTCTTAGTGTGAAATTTTGTGTTAATCTGGCTAGCAGCTGGTCTCTGGTTAATGGTTGCTATATCTCTACCAAAGACTTCATTTCATTTTTCTCTAGTGTCCTTGTTTTGTTTTTTATTTTTATTTTTGTTTGTTGTTTTTCCATCCCTGTTGCCTTTGGGTTTCTCTAAGAACACCCTCTTAAACAGAACACATACATATATATATATATATATATATATATGTATATATATGGGCTCTTTTAGTTGTAATCCACTGTTATACTGTAGCCTTGTTAATGTGGTGGTAAGGAGTAAGGGAGATAGCATTTTATAATTTTATGATTAAATCTCAATAATTTATTGGGCCTTTGTCCCTGGGCTGTGACCTTAAGTAGTGTTTCCTGGCTGTATTCTTCTCCTTGTAGATAAGACAGAAAGACTAGAGGTGCCTGAACTTGCCTTTCCTTCAGGTAGATAATTGCCCTTCCTTCAGTTAGATAGCCTTAGTAAACTCAGCCCTTTAGAAACTATAGGCCTTCGTGTTCAAATATACTATGGGTGTGTTTCAAAATGACTACTTTTCTCCTCCTCCTGTCTAAAGCCAGGGGTGATATTTCTAAGATCTTTACCATGAGAACATGGCTGGGGGGATGCAGGGGTGGGGGTAAAACTGAAAAAATGGTAGCCTTCCCGGCCATCAAAGCCAGGGGCCCGGGGAGTTTCTTACTCTCAAGTTAATCTACACTAAGCCTCAGCAATACATCCAAATTACCGTTATGTGTTCCTTCTAGTTAATGTCTCTAAGAGTGTCTCCACTAGGTAAACTGATCTCAAGTATAATTTTCTGTATTTACCTCTTTCTCTACGTTATCAAGTAGCAATGTCTTCTGACCTTGATTCTCTGATGGGCCTAATAAAAGTAGTTTATTTTTAGTTTGTTCAGCTTTCTTCTTGTAATGACACAAGAGATGCCTTTCAAACCCTGTATACTGAAGCTGAAACAAAATCCTATTCCAATAGCAATACTTTTGAAAAATGTCTCACTGCTATATAGCATTGATCGTATTGATTCCAAACTTGTAAGGTCCTGGTAATTGCTAGATTTAAGACTTTTACTCAGCCTCTAAATCAAGTCCATTCTTCTTCCTCAGTAGTTTTTAAACTCACATGTTTTTAAAATAAAACAACTCTTAGAATGGATTCTGGATGTAGACAATTAATCTGAAGAGCCATAGTAGATGATAGGTAGAGAGTTGATAATTAATTGAATATGTTGATTGATTGATTGATTGATTGATTGATTTCCTAATTGAATAGATTGTAGAGATGAACCAATCTAAGTCCTTCATTATATCAATGGGAAACAGAACTGTTTATGGGAAACAATTTCTCTTATGCCTACCAAGTAGTTCAGCATGGGCTAATATTTAAATTCCGTCCTTCTAATTTAATGCTGGTTCCACTGTCCTGTGCCATCACCTAAGATTGCCTGGGTGTCTTTTATTAATTTTTTTTATTACTTTTCGCAGGCTTTTCATAAAGTATTAGCAAAAAACAACTTATACCTAGTTTTACCTTATCATTATGAATACCTCTACGGTACCTGAAATTTAGAGAATACAATATCGAAATTACTTTCTCCTCAAGTAAAAATGAATATGTAAAATCCCCTTTTGCTTTAGAAAGTCATAAAAACTACATATTAAGCGGTAAATGGGAACCCATTACACAGTCCTTTGAAAGGAAGAACATAAAGAATTAAACTTAAAAGAGTATTGCAGCCTATTTTGCAGCTTCATTTCTGTAATGCACAAAATCTTATTTCCCATTAAAACATTTCTATTATTGCAGACCTCATTTGTGTTAATGAGAATTAGGAATTTTATAAAATAAAGAAGTTTGCATTCCCTTTATTATTTCTTTTATATAATTTAATTTATTATATATATATGTATATATATATATATATACACACACACACACATATATATGTAGGTCTATATGCATACACAACATGCATAAACACACACACACAACAATTCATACCATAGAATGCTTTCTTGGAACTTTGATTTTAATATTGGATTATCTCTCCCTTTAATTATTAGCCTTGTTCCTGACACCTTAAAAACCTCAAACTATCAGTGAACAATTAGGTTCCATTTTCATAATTGTACAAATTGCTCAACTACCAAGTTGGTGTCTTGGAACTGTATCTGAATTGGAGTTCCAAAGACTAAAGAAGGTCCAGCTATACAGCAGGGCTCCCAGAGGTGCAGAATGTGAAGCAAAAAGAGAATGAATGCATAGTGGGGCCCAGGAGCAAAGATAATTACAAGAATCACGAAAATTTAGAGAATAAAAGTTAGTCAAAGGAATTCAAGAAAGGAAAAAAAAAAAAAAAAAAAGCCATGAGTGGGGATCTGCAAACAGAAAAGGGTACTTTAGAAGGAAGAACTGCTCCTTCCCAAGACCTCCCGGCATTGCATCAGGCTTCCTGTATGGATTGTTCTGAGTTCCAAGGAACATCTCCTTTTTTAAAGAGGAAGAAGTTGATACTTAAACAAATGAGATTCTACACTTCAAAGATTTCCAATTTTTTTTGAGATGTAAGCCCTCCACGAAATAGCAAGATTTTACTCTGATTTCACATGGATCATTTCATATCTACCTGCCCAATTAGTCTTTGAGCTCCTTTAGACAGGGAGATTTTATTTTAGTTTTGTTTTTATTGATTTTATTTTATTTTTATTTCCTATTTCCCCAGCAACCATATAGTGTCAATGCTAGAGTAGAAACATGATAAACGTTGACTAAATAAATCTCTACATTTCATATTACATTTTAACAGACATAAAGAGGACCCCTACATACACATAACTTGCTACCAATGGAGATTTTGAAAATTCCCCACAACTCTCACCCATCCTGTCTGGACTTTTACCATTCATATTTATTTTGTATGTGTGCACTGTCTCCAAAGTAATATATCCAAAGTGTGAATTTTATTATGTCATCTCCTGCTTTAAACTATTCAGTGGCTTCTTTTTCTCTTAGGAAAAGCTCTTTGTGCATGTATGAGCCTGCTTCACTCTCTAGTACCATCTGGCCCCATGCTTCCCATTGCTCAGCATTATAGTTCTAACAGTAATGATGAAAAACAAACAAGCCTGATATAATCAATAGATATATGTTGAATTAATGTTATTAAAGCAAATAATAATCCTTACAGAAGTATCTTCTTTAGAAATCCCATCACTTAAGTTCAGGTTATGTACTTGGGGTGGGGGGTGGAGAAAAAGCCAAATTCCTAAACCAATTTAGCGCAATGTGAAGTGGACATTTCTTATCTGAGATATAAATCTGAGCAAAGAGAAAACCCCATAACCCTTCCTATCACTAGGCCTTGCTTTATTACTTTAAATCTCTTTGTAGGTCAGAATAAATGGGACAAAATTCTCCCTCCCATGTTTATGAGTGACTTTGGATTGTATTAAACCTCTTTATATCTCGAAATTTTTTATCTTTAAAATAATCACAGCAAATAATATTTACAAAAATACCACTGTATCCTATGGCTGTAGCAAAATACAAATCATTCAATAAAATATTTCCTAAAGCATCTCATTTACTCAGTATATGTTAGGTACAATTGTTTCCTTTCTCTTTTTTACTCATTCATTCATTCCACATTTTATTAATGCATATTTTAGTTATGTATACATATACATATATACACATATATGTGCTTGTATATAAACAATCACATATGTGCAGGGGGGTGGGTGTGTGTGTGTGTGTGTGTGTGTTTGTGTGTATGTGTATAATCTCAGCTTGGGGATTCAAAGATGAAAAGCAACATAGCCTTTTTCCATTAAGAAATGTCTTCCCTGATATAAAATATCCAGACAAACATACAAAAAAGCAGTGAACTGACCTGATAGAGATCAGGATAAGACACAGCACAAAATAAAGAGGGAAATGAGGAGAGTTCTGCCTGGGATTCACCAAAAAGTCTTCATAGTGAAATTGCCTGATTGCAATGAATCCTGAAAGATAAAACACATAAGAGGGGCTGAGGAAAACCATATTCTATGCAAATAGAGAAGGACCTGTCCATCAAAATTTTGTGTTTGGACTTGATTGTATAAACAATGGACATTGTTGCAGGATTTTGAACTGGGAACTCAACGATCATATTTATAATGCTGAGAAATCTTTCTGCTCTTGTAGGGGGAAATGAATTGAGTGCAGAACGACAGGCAGGAAGATCAGTTAGAAAACAAGTGCAAAAGCAGGAGGAGAGAAGATGATCTCTGAATGAAGACAGTAGTCCTGGGAGATAACAAAAGTTAAGAATGTGGTACTGTAACTTCCATCCTCCATGGCTTAGTCTGCTAGGAATACCATAACAAATTACCACAGGCTAGATGCCTTACAGAAGAGGAATTTATCTTCTCACAGTCCTAGAGGCTGGTAGTCTAAAATCAAGGTCCAGGGGAATTGCTTTCTCCTGGTGCCGCTCTCTGCATGGTCTTTTCTCTGTGTGTATGCACACCTGGTATCATTTTCTTTTCTTATAAGGACACCAGCCCTATTGGATTAGTGCCCCACCCTTATGACTTCATTTAACCTCAGTTATCTTCTTAAAGGTCCTATCTCCAAATACAGACACATTGGGGATTGGGCTTTCAAATACAGATTTGGGAGTGGGGGCAAAATTCAGTGCATGACACTCCCCTTTTCTCAGCTGATCTCCTTGTGAAAGTTTCTTTGCCTCATTTTTTTTTTTTTTTTGACCATTGCTAGTTGGACTCTTTCACTGTATCTTTTGCCATATTTATACCCTTGGCTGCCTTTTGATACTCCACGTAAACTTTTCTCATCTAAACCATATCCTCTTTTTCTTCATTTAGGTCCTTAATTCATATCTATCTCATTTTTTTTCCTCCAGCTATCTACTCCTAAACTTTTCTGCTTTTTTCCATTAAACGTCCTATAAGGATTGAGTGGAAAAAGACCTAAAGTTGGGTCAATAAAGGGAATTTGAGAAAGCTGAAAATGTTAATTTTCCTTAATTGTTAATTTTCCCAATTTCCTAGCACTATGGTCCAATTTAAATCATCTTCACAATTATTTTATTAAAGATAGTCGAAGTATTAGGTTGGTGCAAAAGTAATTGCAGTTTTTGCAATTGTTTTTAACCTTCTAATCCGCAATAACTTTTGCACCAACCTAATAATTGCCCTGTATCTCCAGGAATCAAAAGGAAGTATGACACCTGAAGAATGAAAGTTTAGGATACAGACATGAAGCCAGGGTTTATTCAGTTATGCACAGAACATTGGAAACAATTACCTCCTTATCTCAGCAGTGAGCTAGTTCAGTGACCATGGCTTATTCAGGAATTTTTCATGCTTTGTTAGCAAACCATTAGCACCATTAACAGTTCATTAGTCTGACTTTGAAAAATACTTCCTCAAACCTCACTATTGTTCAGAAGGGTTGTCATCACAATAGGATGTTTGAGAATATCTAGACTGGGACATAATCCCACCCAAATTCTCATTTTTCATGCTTTTTGTTGTTGTTGATGGTGATGGTGATTACAGTGATGTTATAAACTCCTTGATCTTGTTTAATTGAATCTGTTACTTCCTTGCAAGTTATGATGATTGTATGACATTATTCTTTTCAAAGGACTATTCCTTATCTGCCTTTGGTCTTCCGTGTTGTCTTTTCTTTCTCTTCAAACAGGACAAATTTATGCTCTATTGGACCCCTATTCTATATTTTCTTATGGTTTGAAGTTTTTATCATTTCATGTTTCTATTAGAGAAATTATTTATTCTCTATGTGGCTTGTCTTATATTTTTAACTAGATTTCTGTGTGGTGCTTTTAATCCACGAATTCTTACCTGAAGCCCACCAAAACAGGCAGTTTATTGTCATATTTACTATTGACTGCTTGAGACATAATAGGGAAGTTAGGTAGAGTAGATTTTCAGTAAGTGTACATTAATTAATAAATTAAAAATCAGCAGCTTGGCAAAAATTTTGGGTTCACTATATCCTAGTGATAGAACCACACTAGCACTCTCTGTTTTTCTTCTTTCTTTTGCACCCCAAGTATGATTTACATATATATTATCAGTGACAATTAAAATCCTAACGGAATCTAACGGAATAAATTCACGTTAGATCATGTTACATTCATACAACAAGAAGCAAGTTCTGACAAATAATTACAAATATCTTACTAATATTATTTCTGGTAATATCTTGATTATATGCTTCTTGTTTATATTGTCAAAGTTCTCTTGTATTTTTGACATTTGATTCAATATTCCTCTGAGGAAAATAAGGATAGTGTAATTGTAGCCATTTATAAATCAGGAAAAAGAGTCAAGTAGTGTATCAGTAATTCACTCAAGGTTGCAAAATATTCATTTATTATATTCTTTTGAGGAAAAATTAGTAATTATCCATAAATAGAAATGAATTTTCTATGCATTCTTTCAAGGATTTAGAAGTTATCAGAGAAGTGATAAAAGATTAGAAATGGAATTACCAAGATACCATATAACTACTCGGTATTTGAAATTATATCACTATGTTCTTTAAAAAAAAAATCATCTGTAGAACCTACTTGATAAATCTGTATCTAAACAACTTTAGTAATAATAATTAAGGAATAGTACTGTGTTTCCCTGAAAATAAGACCTAATGAGTCTTTTGGAGCAAAAATGAATATAAGACCTGGTCTTATTTTACTATAATATAAGACTGGGTATAATATAATATAATATAATATAATATAATATAATATAATATAATTAATGTAATGTAATGTAATGTAATATAATATAATACCGGGGGGTCTTATATTAATTTTTGCTCTAAAGATGCTTTAGAGCTGAAGGTCCTGCTAGGTCTTGTTTTCAGGGAAACAGGGCATTAAGTATTATTGTGTGTAAGGAGAAGATTTCTAGTCAAAATTCAATAATGTACTATATAATAGACAAACAATACACAGTTAAATAATTCATATAGATAATTAAATATTGCAATACTTTATTATATAGGCTTATGTGTCACAACAAAATTACTTATATTGATTCTCTAAGGAACATTTTCTACTTTACTTATTTTGTTAATTTGTTGCTATACCCTACCCTATATATATATACAAGTATGCTAATTAACTTCCAATGTTTGCTTTCAGAGTGTTACTATTATCTGTTACTCTAATTGGAAAACAAACTTTTCATCTTACCTTTGATACTATCTAGTTTCTCATCAGTAGGGAAAAATTTGCCTGAAAAGATATTAGCCATGTAAATGCTTCCAAATTATTGCAAGGAAAAAAATAGGCTACTGAATAATTATTGAGTTGATTAACAGAAAGATGCTATGTAGTGTAAATATTATCATTTTGTCTGACAAATACCATTAGTTCATTATGAAGTATAACATTGGAATTAGCTACAACATGCAACAGAAATGAGACACTTTGTTAGGCCTTGCCTAAAGTGTTGTTCTGAAAATATTTTCAAATTTATCTGTCACTACACTTTCGTTATTAAAGAAGGAATAGGCTTCAATTAGTTTAAAAATGCAGTTTCCTTTCAGGATAAGTTGATTGGAAGGCATGAACAGCACAGTGAATAGCTTGTTTCTTTGAATATACCTCCTGTGGCTTTGTAAGAATTACAGCCATGATAAAAGTCAGGAATTATGTTGTGTTTTACATTAAATGATACATTAATAACAATAAATGGAATATGAGAAATTACAAATGTATGGATATATACTGTAATTGTTAGGAAACCCATTATTTTTTAAATAGGGGAAAATAGGTTAAAAGCTAACAAAAATAAAATAGAAGTCTAAAAAAATTCAAATAATAACAAATAAAAAAAGGCAAAAAATAAGGAACAGAAAACAGAGAGGATGAGTAGAAAAAAAGATAAATTATAGACCTAAAGCTAAACATATCAATAATTACATTAAATATTAATGGACAAAACTCACCAATTAAAAGGCAAAAGTTTTAGAACAGATAGCTTTTAAAAAGAACTACATGCTGTTCATAAATGCATATGGAGTTGACGATAAATTGACATAAAATATACTAAGTAAAGATTAAAACAATACTAAAGCAGTTATATTAATATCCTTCATGTAAATAGATTAAAAATCCTTACCAAATTATTAGCACACTCAATCCAATAATCTATAGAAAAATAATGACCATCTGGAATTTTTTCCAGGGATGCAAGGATGGTTTGGCATCCTATAGTCAATGAGTGCAATAGATAATATCACTAGAACAAAACATGAAAAACATCTAAGATTATCTTGGTCCATATAGAATAAACATTTAATAAAGTTCATCACCCTTTCATGATAAAAGTTCTCATTAAACAAGGGATAAGAATGAACTTTCACAATCTGATTAAGGGCATCTCTAAAAAGCCAATAGCTAACATCATATTCATTCCTGAAAGCTCAATGTTTCTACCTGTGATCAGAAACAAACAAGAATGATTTTTCTCACCACTTTTATTTAATATCATACTAAAAGTGTTGACAAACCCAAAGAGGAAAGAAAGGCCAAAAAAAAAAAAGGCATACAGATTGGAGAGAAAGAAGTAAAACTCTCCTTATGTATAGGTGAATGATAATGCATGTAGGAAATCCTAAGAAATCCAAAACAAAGCTATTGGATCTAGTAAATGAAGTTAGCAAGGTCAGAATATAATATGAATATACGAAACGATTTATATTTCTCTATACTAGGGACAATAACAAAATTAAAATTAAGATTCACAATAACATCAAAAACTACTTAGAAATACATTTAATAAAATATAACCAGGAGTTGAATGTTAAAGGTACAAAACATTGTAAAGAGAAATTAACTAAAATAAATGGGACAATACCCCATTTTCATATATGACTTACTGTTATTAAAATTAAAATACTCCACAAATTAATTTGTAGACTCAATTCACTCTGAATCAGGGAACATATGGAGAGTCTATTCTTGAAGCCATCTCACAACTCCCTGCAGACACCATCCTGCCAATCAGCCACACTCAGAAATGGTGGTGCCCTACATAGAACTGAGGCTTTGAGCGATGCAACAGCTCTGGTGTTCTCTGAAGCATTAATAAAAGGCACTGAAAGAAGTAACAACTTTTTTTGCATTCCTTGGCTAATTCCTATATGAATATCCTAAGTAATTGTAGTAATCATAATTATAAGGGGTTTTTGAATAGCCCTTTCTAATTTGTAGGTCACATACATTATTTTATTTGATGGTTGTATATTCTACTTGTCATGATTCTTCTATTCTGAGTATTCTCCCTGGAACTCTACAAAGATGTAGCCTATCTGTATTAAAGCACAAGGTAGGAGATCATACATATACATGAAAGTATGAGATTTGTCAAGACAAAAACTTCTTTTAATTTATTATTTATTTTTCAGCGATAAGCTCTGCTAGGAATAGTGATGAGCAAAACCTGACTTACTCCTTCTTTTTTGTTGATCCTGATAGGTGAATATCAGAAGTTGAAAGCACTGAACTTATTTCCTATCAGTAAAAGCTACAATATTCCTCAGTAGAAAATCAGTTTAATGAAGAAAAAAAATATATTTCTGTTTGCTTACATTCTCCACATCTAAACCAGAGACTGACCAGAGCAATTACTCAATAAACATCAGTTGAAAGATGAACACTCCTTGAATGGGTTCTCAGTGAACACACATTGTTGTTTGCTCCCAGATAAAATGGGAAGTGAGAAAGTAAGATGACTGTCCCCAAACTAGGATTTCTTTTAAAGTTATTGGTCATGGTGATGGATTGATAACATGGAATGACAAAAACAAGTGCATACGTTTTGTACTGACTATCTCTAAAATCAAAGCTATAGTGATTTGATATACTAGTCTAATTGGATTGGAAGGGTAAAGCATTGTTTTGATTACTTTCTGAAGTATTTTAAATAGTTCAGTTTTAGAAACTGTTGTATGTAACACTGTAAAATTTTACTAATATCAGTTGTGCAAGATGTGTTTCAATGGCCATCCTGTCAAAGTGGTAAACCTGATGCAAGATCATGTAAATGGGTGGACTAGATTGAATAATGTCTCCCAAAAACTCATGTCCGTGGGAACCAGTGTATGTGACCTTATTTGGAAGTGGATTCTCTGCAGATGTAATCAAGTTAAGATAAAGGCATGCTAAAGTAGGGTGGGCCCTGATCCAATGACTGGTGTCCTTATAAAATAAGGGAGATTTGGACACAGGCACACAGGGAGAGTGCCATGATGATGGAAGCAGAGGCTGGAGTGATACCGCTAGAAATCTAGGAACACCAAGGATTCCTGGCAACCACCAGAAGATAGAAGGGGACAAGGTAAAAATTTTCCCTAGAGCATTTCGAGTTACAGTGGCCTCGCTGGCAAATTTGTTTCAGACTTCTGGCCTTAAAATCTGTGAAAGAATAAATTTATGCTGTTTCAAGCTACCAAGTTTGTGCCATGTCATGGCAGCAATAAGAAACTATTGCAATGATTGAAGCTCAATTGCCTGCATAGAGATTGTGCTGATGACTTGGTCCTCATGTTGATGTCCTAGACAAAGAACTAAATGAAGTTATGTTACGGTGTTTGAAAGTGACATAAAGAAGATATTTTACTTGGCATTCTTGCTGAAGATCAGTTGACCATATATGTGTGGATTTATTTATTTACGGGCAGTCTATTCTGTTCCATTGATTTATATGTCTGTTGTTATGTCATAACGATAGTGTTTTGATTACTGTAACTTTGTAGTATATTTTTAAATCAGAAAACGTGGTACCTCCACCATTTTTTTTTTTTTCATTCTCAAGATTGATTTAGCTGTTTGTGATTTTTTGTGGTTCTACATGAATTTCAGAAATGTTTCTATTTCTGTAAAAATTGCCATTGGGATTCTGACAGGGATTGCAATGAATCTGTAGACTGCTTTAATTAGTATGGATATTTTAACAATATTAAGTCTTTCAATCCGTAAACACTGTCTTTTGTGTTTAATTTCTTTCATCAGTATTTTGTACTTTTCAGTATACAAGTCCTTCACTTCCTTGTTTAAATTTATTTATAAGTATTTTACTATTTTTTGGTGCTATTGTAAATAAGATTACTTTCCTAAATTCCTATTAAGATAGTTCATTGTTTGTGTGTAGAAGTGTAACTGATTTTTCTATGTCAATTTTATAACCTGCAACTTTATGGAATTTGTTTATCAGTTTTAACAGTTTTTTATGGAGTCTTTAGGGTTTTCAACATATATGATTATGTCCTCTGCAAACAAGTACAGTTTCACTTCTTCCTTTTATTTATTTCCCTAGCATAATTGCTCTGGCTAGGACTTCCAGTGCTACGTTGAATAAAAGTGGTGAGAATAAGCATACATGCCTGTTCCTGTCCTTAGAGGAAAAATCTTCAGAATATACAATGAAGAAAGGATAGTCTATTAAACATATGGTATTGGGAAGACTGGATATCCATATATAAAATAATGAAATAAGACCCTCTTCTTACTCCATTCAATTCAAAATGGATTAGACTTAAATATAAAACCTGGACCAAACTCCTAGATGAAAGCATAGGGGAAAAACTTAATGATATTGGATTTGCAATGTTTTCCTGAACATGACACCAAAAGCACAGAGAACCAAAGAAAAATAAACAAATAGGACTACATCAAATTAAAAATCTTCTGTGCCTCAAAGAAAATAATCAGCAGAGTGAAAAGGCAAACTACTGAATGGGAGAAAATATTTGATCTGATAATGAGTTAATCTCCAAAATATGTAAGACACTCAATAGCAAAACAAAGCAAAACCTCTAATAACATAATTTAAAAATGGCCTTAGGACTTAAATAGACATTTCTCCAAAGAAGACATACAACTGACCATCATTTATATGAAAAACTTCCCATCATTAGTCATCAGGGAAATGTAATTCAAAATCACAATGAGATGTCACTTCATACCTGTAAGGAAGGCTGCTATAAAAAAGAAAGAAAGAGGAGCGGCGGGATGGCTCAGTTGATTAGAGTGTGAGCTCTGAACAACAGGGTCGCCGGTTCAATTCCCACCTGGGCCAGTGAGCCTCGCCCTTCACAACTAGATTGAATGGCTCAGTTGGTTAGAGCACAGGCTCTTAACAATAAGGTTGCTGGTTCAATTCCCTCATGGGATGGTGGGCTGCGCCCCTGCAAGTAAAGATTGAAAACCGTGACTGGATTGGAGCTGAGCTGCGGCCTCCACAACTAGATAGAATGACAACAACTTGGAGCTGATGAGCCTGGAGAAGCACACTGTTCCCCAATATCCCCCAACTGAAAAAAGAGGCGGGGAGCAGGGGGAAAGTGAGAGAGAGAGAGAGAGAGAGAGAGAGAGAGAGAGAGAGAGAGAGAGAGAGAGAGAGAGAGAGGAAGAAAAGAAGACAGGAAGGAAGGAAGGAAGGGAGGAAGGAAGGAAAGAAGGAAAGCAAGCAAGCAAGCAAGCAAGAAAGAAAGAGTTGATGAGGATGTAGAGAAACGGTAGACTTTGTACTTTGTTGGAAGGAATACAAAATGATACAGCTGATACAGAAAACAGTATGAAGTTTCCTCAAAAAAAAATTAAAAATAGAACTATGTACCATATAACACAACAATCACATGAATCCCACTTCTAGGTATTCATCCAAAAGAATTGAAATCAATATCTCAAAGAAATATTAGCACTCCTATGTTCATTGCAGCACTATTCACAATAGCCACGATCTAGAACAACCGAAGTAAGCGTCCATCAACAGGTTAATGGATGAAGAAAATGTGATACACACGTCACACACACACACACACACACACACACACACACACACACAGACACACTAGAATAGTATTCAACCTTTAAAAAATTAGGAAGTTCTGCAATATGCAGCAACATGAATGAACTTTGAGGACATTATGCTAAGTGAAATAAGTTAGTCACACAAAGACAAACACCGCATGATTCCCTTTATATTAGATATCATAAAATAGTCAAATTTATAGAATTAGAAAGTGGAATGATGGTTTCCAGGGTATGGGGAAAGAGGCAATGCATAGTTACTAATCAATGGCATAAAAGTTTCATTTTAGATCAGTTCTAGAGATCTGCTATACAACATTATGACTTAGTCAACGATACTGTATTATGCATGTTAAAATCTTTTTAGAGGGTAGATCTCATGTTAGGTGTTCTTATCACTATAAGATACATTTATTTTTTAAAAGGGGACTAGGAAGGCACTTTTCTTAATAGTAGCATGGACTGAATGAAGAAAGTTACAGTTCTTTTCTTACACTGGTCAGGGTAAAGTTTTTTCTTCCCTTTACTGAACAAAATATAAACAAAGACTTTTCCCACAACATGAAAGAAAATAATATGTGCCTTGTTCAAGCAATGCAGATTTTATAATTTATGTCCTCAGCAAAGTGTATTTCAGAAGTATGATTACCTGGGTAATGAACAGATCAAGGAATTCTGGTTGAGTCTGACTTGAGTTGACTGATGATGAAAGGAGCAATATTTTGAGGACCGCTTGGTCCATAGATGATATTGCATGGCTAAGCTCAGGGTCTGAATACATTTTTCTACATACTGTTGTTTTGGTGGACATACATCATCAACTTTCAGTCAACCTACTGAGGCTATACTGGTAAAACAGCAGCACAATTAGTTTTGTAAATGTTTTAATTGATTTATTTTGACAAAGAATGACTTTTTAACTCAAATGCAATTCTTGGTTTCTGAAATCTCCATGTCAAAGTTAAAAAAAAAAAAAAAAGAAGAAGAAAAAGAAAAATCAGACAGGAGGGAAATAAGCTTTCCATAGAGAAAGTAGGAACAACATGTCCCCCAATGCCATATGCTCTGTGGATTTGGTCTGCAATCTGGAGCTGAGGACTGTAATGGCTCCCGCTGGGTGGAACATCCGTTAAGAACAGACATTCGTTGATGTACAACTGAGGAATGCAAACACTTGGCACTCACAGATCATTGTCTGAAATAAGAATGAACGTATTTTTGCAGGGAAAAAAAAAGTAGTATCTTGGCAATTCTTCAACTTTATGCAAAAAGTTATTACAGGTTTGGAAGTATGTTATCATTTAGGAGAGTCCAAGTGATTTTTTTTTTTTTTCTGAGCATGTTTCTGTCTTTCTCACTCATGAACTTTTTTGTTATAAAAAGTGCTTCCATTTTGTGATTATATGTGTACAGAAAGAGGATAGAAAATTAATTGATGCTATAAATTGAAAAATGAATTGATATGTAAGTATTCACACATAAGAACCTCTACTACCTGAATTTCACATACCATGGATTTTTTTCTTCTCACCTACATTCTGATATATGATGATTTTTACATGTGAGGTTTAAAGAGATTTCTGTGACATTTTAGTTCTGTACTCTGGCAGGCATGGCTCTCACAGTATGTCAAAGACTACTATGAGTTTTTCGGAGGGCAGTTGTTAGATGAGGACTCCTCATCTTAAGGTGAATACTCAAGGATACCAAAATGCATGCAAGTCTTACTCTTTTTTGCTTAATGCTCTTAAGTTCCCATGAAAATATAATTATATTACTGAGAGTTGTTGGTCACACATGAAATACCTATCATGGACAGGTAGTTCTCAAGGTGTGGCACCTTTTAAAGGTTCACAACATCAGAAATACTTTCATAATAATATTAATAAATTATTTTCACTCTTATTCTCTCACAAGAGTGCAGCGGAGTTTTCCAGAACCTACATGATGTGTGGTATTGCAACAGATTGAATGCCACAGTTTGTGTTTCCACTTTTTTCTCTTTTCCTTTGCCTTCCTCTCCCCTCTCATCTCATTTAGAGGAAGAGAGTTGCTTACTTAGGGGTTATCTTTGGGAGCTCTGAGATGAGAGTGGAGCACAAAGAAATCCAGCATTTCTCTGGATTGCTTCTTCAGCTCTGTTTCCAACATAAAAAAAGGGGTCAGGGGCTCACATGTCCTTGAAATAGAGATCTCTTGCTTTCTGACTCTCAGAAACCTCAGCGTACAGTTTTAAATTCAGAAGAGCAAGACAGCCTAATGGAAAACACAGCACAATATGCTGGTATTAACTTTTAATGTTTCATAACAAGTTTTGTTTTTTATCAAAATTGTTAAGCAAACATAGCCTCAAATACAAATGCAAGAAATCAGATTGTGATAGAGACCGGGAGATATTTTAGTGAAATTATACTCACCCAGGGAAAGCAACCAGAAAAGAACTATAGGTACCATTGGGGTAGGATGGGGGGCAGATAAATTAGGGAGGGGGAATAAAATAATTTAAAACAAACACCATTCTGCTTAGATTCTAGTCCTATTCCCTCACAGGAGTTTGTATATGTTTACACATGTTTATAGATGGTTATGAAATTGTATGTATGATCTAATAAAGGGATAATCTGGTTAAGTATTTATAAATTAATCATCTGAAATAATCACGAACATGCTATAGAGTTTTGTGCTAATGACATACATTTTCTTGACTTCAGTATTGTCTCTGAAATACGGACAAAACTGTTTGTCTTGACTAGCTCATAGAATGGTTATAGGCGCCAAATTGGAAATATCAAAGCACTTCCTATGCCTTAGGGTACTGTATAAATGTAACACAGTATCATTACCTTCCCATTACTTTTCACCAGAAGTGCATTCCATATTTCATACTGTTATTTTATTGAATATGTCTTACTAGAAGCTATATATACAATTACATTTAGTCTTTTAAGTTTTTATTTTAGATCTTTATTTAGTGATAATAGGGTGCTTCAAAAGCCGTGAAAATGGCAAGTCTAACTTAAACGACAAAATAGTTTATAGAGTGTCATTATTTTTACAGTATTACATTCTCTACCACAAATTTATGTTTTTCCCCTAGTGGGTGTTAAGGTGATTCACTCATATGGTTTAAATACTGTAAAACTTATTTACTGAGCTATATCTCATAGTGAAAAATGTGCACATTTTAAGTCAATCTAATTTTCCATGAATATTCACATATATAATTATCACTCAGATCAAGATTTAGACCTGAACAGAGAGAAGGCTCTTTTCTGCCCCCTCCCAGCCAGTAGCCTCAAAGCTAAACATTATCTAATCAAAGGTAATATGTTTTGAAATATTAAGTTTATTTATGATAAGATACACTTATTTAAGAGTATGTGCATCAGATTCCCATATGAAAAACTGTGTGTACTGCCTGTGTCAACTAATGAAACCATCCAACAAGCATATGTAATTGGCTCGGTTTTAGATGCAATATGTGATTTCGTTACAGTGTGTTTAGTTACAGGGAAATAGCATAGCCCATTTTTAGGAAACTTAAAATGTAGGAAAAATAACAAGACTGACACACATTAAGCCCGAAAAATGTTGCATTTTTCACAGTATCCACTCATTAAGTAAACAAATACATTTTGAGTATATTCAGACGCCAGTATTTAAATGCTAAAGTATTTTTTACAGACAATACGTCCTGGCTCCGAAGGAATAAATAAAACTTTAAGGAATAGTTATTTATCACCCATGGAGAAGTGAGTGTTGCATTGAGATTTGAAAGTTTGCTCAAATTCGGGTAGTCAGAAAATAGAGCTTTTAAGACAGTATGAGATAATTAAAATAGATTGAAGAAGAACTTAAAAGTAAAGCAGGGATTTTGAATGATGGATAACTGAGAGCTACTGAAAGGTTTTGAGAATAGAAATTCTGTTCAAAGAGCAGGACTTCAGGAAGGTGGATGTGTAGAGGCCAAAGCAAAATGTAGGCTAGAGCAAAGGTCTTTGCAGGGACCTCAATCTCCGATGGGTATGCTAGCAAATTAAGAGAAAGTTATGGATGAAAAATCAGCAGCGAGAAATGGTGACAGATACTAAGTAGATCATCATGAATCAAAAGTGATGTCAAGATTGTGACTCTACCAGTAGTTGGCTGCAATCACAGACTTAGCTCCGAGACAAGGAAGATAGGGAAGGTGAACTAGTCTGCGTGAATTATGAGTTGATTGGACACAAACTTGCATGTACAAACACCATCATTTGAAGCTATATGATTGGTGTTCCTGTGAGAGGATAAGACTAGTGTGACAAATTGGATAATTATCAGAAGATGGGTTGTGGGTGACACTAGGACAAAGTTTACCTGGAGAGGGCATTGGAGCATCACATAGGCAGAAGTGAGTACAATCGATGGTGCTAGCAAATGCTTCATTTTACAGGGGCAGATAGGACTGAAGGATAGTAAACCCAGTGACTTTTGAGGTAAAAAGCCCAAAAATTTTTACCTCAATAAAAATCAGATCATGCAGAGCCTGCAGGCTCAGAGATCAGACTTTCAAAGTGAGCAAACCAGAGGCTCCCAAGGTAAAGTTACTCCCGAAGAGGAGGGTGTGGGGACAGAGTCCCAGAGAGCAGTTTCCAGGCTCTCAGCCTCACATGGGGAGGTGCTGGCTCGGGTGGTGAATGACCATCAACTGTGATTGGTTGGCCATCAGCTGTAACCTGTTAGCCAGTTGGCTACTGATGTAACTGCTTAGCTGCATTGGTTGGTTGGTTGGTCGGCAGGCAGAGAAGTGAATGGCGGACAGTGGATCGTGTGGTTACTACTGCGTGTGTCTCGCCCAGCGGCCAGTGAGACTATAGTGGGATGACTCCCCCATCTATGACTCCGTGGCTGTTCCTTTTTGGCGTAGCCACATCCTGCGTTCTTATGTGGGGAGCAGGAGCTGAGACCCCGCAGGCCACCCTGCATGACAGAGGGCTATTCCGATCAGAGGACAGTTTGCTCCTTGTCCATCTTTAGTTTCCTTGCTATGGGGAAGTGTCAAGGGCTTGAGGCATGCAGCAGATCAAAGAGGGGAGAAAACGTATGCAAGTAGATCACCTTGCACCTGGTTAAATGAGAGATGGAAGGAGGGAGGAAAGAACTTCTCTTAGAAGCCATGTTTGAAACAATGATAATGGATGAGTTCTCTAAAATGAAAGTGCAAACACAGAGAGGAAAAAAAATGAGACTAAGTGCTTTCTTAGTCCAGAAATGAGTAATACCCACAATTGGATATGTTAGAAAATGTACAGAATAAGGAATGGCTGGACATGAAAGGAATTTACTGGGAGTATAATGTTATAGAATAAAAATGACAACAGTAATTAATGTATCGAACTCTTACTATGTTCCAGGCATCCTTCTAAATTTTACATGGAATTAATTATTTCAACAAAAAGAGACATTACTATTCTAACATTATAAGTCAGGAAATATTAAGCACAGGAAGAGTAAGTGATGAAGCAAAAGTTATGTAACTAAAAGTTTCAGAACCAGGATATGAATCAGGTAACTTGACGCTACTCTAAGCAGGAATTGCAAAATGGAATACGTAGTAATGTTACAGAAAGCTCAGATAATAAGGAGAATATGTTCAAATATAAACCACATTTATTAATTATGTAGGGCCATTAGGTATGTCCATAAATACATCTTGAA
The DNA here is from genome assembly GCF_004115265.2 of Rhinolophus ferrumequinum. Taxonomy (NCBI): domain Eukaryota; kingdom Metazoa; phylum Chordata; class Mammalia; order Chiroptera; family Rhinolophidae; genus Rhinolophus; species Rhinolophus ferrumequinum. Next base: position 47,824,341 of record NC_046296.1, read on the forward strand.
GACATCAAAGGAAGAGTTTCAGAGATATGAGGACAGAAGTTAGTTTTTAAAAGCAAGTTATAGTTTCTGGGTAAAAAAAATAAAAGTTAACAAAACGGAACCAAATAATTATGGCAGTACCTTATTGATCTATAAAAGAAAACACTCTTTCATATTGGATATTCACCAACTCATTGGGCAAAACTATGAATAACAAGGCTACTCTGTATTTCTAGGCTACCCAGGCCAAATTCTAGATTAAAGCTGTTGACCCTGCCTGACGGCAGCTGAATGACTAAACTGTAAGTGGAATGAGTTGCTCCTCAAACTTAAATGCTAAGAAAATCATAATATAAAATAGTAATTCTATTGGCAGACCCTGCTGGCTTCTAATTTAATATCCATCAAGCCCGTATTCTTTTCCAAAAGGACCCAATTTTTTCTTCATGAAGAACCTTTCTTTTTTTAATTTAAAAAAAATTGTGTGAAACTTCTTCCAAAGTACTAATTTAAATGTTTATATATATATATCTGATAAGCCTCAAATATAGAAAGGAGTCCTAAAGAATAGCTGCTTATAAAATGACCAAACAATATTATTAAATGTTGACTAATGTCACACAATGCCCATTATTATAGACTTTGTGTATTTAATGGTGAATTTTAAGGGATTAGGTCTTCTTTACCTTTGTGTATTTCCCTGCGGTGCCTAACACAGAGGTCTGCATCTGGTAAGTCTTATGTACATCTTGTATGAATAAATGAATGTATGTGCTAAACATACAAAGACTCAAATATCTACAATTTGGAAGTCTATTTAAGTAGATAATAAAATATTACATGTCCTTTTCATAAAGTCAAAAATTGTTGTAAAATCACATAACATGAAATTTACTATCATAACCATTTTTAAGTGTATACAGTAAGTGGCATTAACCTCGTCGACCTTATTATTCAATCATCATCACCACCCATCTCCAGAACTCTCAATCTTGCATAACTAAAATGCTGTATCCATTGAGCAGCACCCTTCTATTCCTCCCTGTCCTCAGCCCCTAGCAACCATCATCCTGCTCCCTGTCGCTAATTGACTACTCTAGATACCTCGTATAAGTGGAATCATACAGAATTTGTTCTTTTGTGACTGGCTGATTTCACTTAGCATCATGTCTTCAATGTTTACCCATGTTGTATCATGTGTCAGGATTTCCTTCCTTTTAAAGCAGAATAATATTTCATTGTATGCATATACCACATTTTGTTCATCAATAGACATTTGAATTGCTTCCACTTTTTGGCTATTGCAGATAATCTTGCTGTGACATGGGTGTACAAATATTTCTTTGAGACCCAGCTTTCAACTTTTTGGGGTATATATCCAGAAGCAGAATTTCTGGATTATATGTTAATTTTATTTTTAATTTTGTGAGGAACCACTGTACTGTTTTCAAAGGGACCCAATTTTGTTTGGGATTACAGCAGAGCCAGGGTAAAAAGAAAAGGTATTATTAACCTAAGATTTAGACAATGTTTACCTCTTAGGAAGAGACAGGAATGTGATAATACTCTAGTTCACACATTAGGTATAGTTTTTTCATTACCATTTAATATATTTTGTATTTATATTTCATTATCATACTTCAGTTTACTTATATGATTTGCATATTATTTTGTATATATCAAATATTACAATTTTTTTTAAAGTACTTGCTAAAAAGAGGCATGCGGAGAGAAAAAATAAAGGGAAAAAATCCACTGAAAGCCTAAAAGATAAGGCCTTGCTTGGCTCCTGGCTTTCTGGTTTCAGTTCCTAAGAGATCTCAATATGTTTTATTTCTGTTCTCGAATATATGTGAGATAGCCTTTTGTACTTTTTTTTTTAACCCTCTTTTCTTAATCTAGTTTTAGTGACTTTCTAGTTCTTAATCAGTTACTTATGATGTTTCATCTTTTGGATATGTCCCTGGATTAATTTGCTAATTCATTTTAATTTGCTAATTCATTTAATTTGCTAATTCATTTCACTGTTCAAGAGAGATTGATCTAAAATTTTCCTTTCTTGAATCATCCTTCTCAGATTTTGCTGTTGAGATTATGTTGTCCTCCTAGAAAAAAAAAATAGCACTTATTTTTTCCTTTTCTTTTCCCTAGAAGAATTTGGGAATGTATGCTTGGAAGTAAAGCTACCTGAGCTTGGTAAGAAATGTATGATAGGGATTTAATTAGAGATTCATATTATTTAATAGATATTAGACTTTTCAGAGTTTCCATTTCTTTTGACATTTTGATATTGCTTTTTTTAAAAAAGAGAATTTGTCCTTTCTATATAATTTGACACCTTTTGGGGCTTAAAAATGTTCATAATGGTGTCTCATTACCTTTTCAATGTCAGGAAAATTTGCAACGATGGTCACTTTTTTTTTTTTTTTTAATACCTGATACTGGTGATATTATTTTTACTATTTTTTCTGGACTATTTATTATTTTTGCTGGAGTTTTATCAGTTTTTCTACTCTACTTAAAAGGGCTTTGTTTAAATTAGTATTTGTATGGAATATTCTTTCTTTCCTCTTTTTTGTCAATCTTTTAGCATCCTTGTATTTAATATATGTTTCTTGTAAACAATATAAAGTTGTTTTTGTTCATTTGTATCTAATCTGATTATCTTTTATTTCCTTGCACTTATAGTTAATGCAGCCACAATATAGTTGAGTTTATATTTATAATCTTACTATTTGAAGCACCTGTTTTCTCTTCCTTTTTCTCTATTCTTGTCTTTTAAAGTGTTTTGATTTAATCAAAAAAAATTTAAACCTTTCTTTTATGACCTTATAAGAAACACATTCTATACTATTCATGTGTCACTGACATGTTAAATTGATTTTTGCCATTTCACACACAGTGGGAGGACTTCACAAAAGTTAACTTTATTTACCACTAACCTGTTTTGTATGCTATGCTATTGCTGTGAGTAATTTTTGTATTTAGAAGATTTTATTAGAGTTTTAAATAGACAAAATCATTTAGAGTTACCCATATATTTCTTTCTAGTGCTCTTTATTCCTCCCAGCTACCTATTTAACCCAGCTTTCGTAGATGTTCTCGGTAAGAGGATAGTCTAAGCCCTGGCCCTCTGTCAAAGCCAGTAGTGAAACTGCTACAGGGAGGTAGTTGATTTTACGTATGCCCTCTTTTGGACCAATGAAATCCCTCTCATTTACTAGTTTATGAATAGTTTTGATTGTGAATGGGAGTCCAATTTTATTACCTTTTGGTACATCTATTGAGATGCTTAAAGAGTATTTTCTAATCTTTATTCTGTCAGGTAAAAGCATAGGCTCATGGCTTTCTTAGTATTAAGCCATTCCATTTCTTAGTATTAAGCCATTTGCATTTTTAGGATGCATCTAAATTATCATGCAACATCTTTTTTTCTATACATGGCTAATTTCAGAATTAAAAATAAAATTATATCCATATGAATGAATGAGATCAATTGCTAAGTTAGTTACCTTTCCATTCCTGGTATGCTTATTGTCAAGCAAGTGGCAGCTGATACCCATTATCAGGAGTCTAAACATATTGCATCTTGCTGTCAGTCGCCAAGGAAAATGCAACAAAATTAAGCACTGGATGGAACAATGCTTTATTCACACAGAGAAGAGGCAGAGCAAGGCCCACTTCAGAGTGAGTTCTGGTCCCCCATCACCAGGGGGTCATTATAGGAAGTTGATGCAGGGCAATTGGCCTGCACACACCTTTCTTGTGCTGCAGCTAAAGGACCCCTTTCCCTCCCCACAGGGGACAAATATAGCAGTGAGGTTGGCTAGGTAAACACTTTAGCAGAACAACGGAGCACACATTGAGTCTGAAAAAGGGAAAGATATATCCTCACAAGATATTAAGTCCAGCACAGGCGATACGGGCTCTTCATGTTGGGTAAGGAATCGTGCCAGGGCCGAAGCATTTTCTTTTACAGCCAAGAGGGCGATGAAGGCTGCACACGTGAGGCTGCCTGTTCCAACGGTTATCAAATTTATGTTTGACTTATAGAAAGAAATGGGGAATTTCCTGTATTTTTTCCAGTTCTGGTAAACTCTGTGCATAATCCATCATATAGTCCTTAAAAGTTTAACAAATTTGTGTTATGAAAACAGACACATAGATGCAGGGAAGAAGCTGATGGTTGCCAGATGGGAGAGGGGTTGGGGAGCTGGGTGAAAAAGGTAAAGACATTAAGAAGTACAAACTGGTGGTTACAAACTAGTCATGGGGATGTACAGTAAAGCATAAGGAATATAGTCAATGATACAGAAATAACTGGTATGGTGCCAGGTGGCTCAGTCAGGGAGGTCACTTTGTAAATTATATAAATATCAAACCATTATGCTGTACACCTGAAACTAATATAAAATACTTGTGAGTGTCAACTGTAATTGAAAAAAAAAATTAAAAGGAGGGAAAAGGTGAAGGGGACTAAGAGGTACAAATTTCCAGGTATAAAACAAATAAGTCATGGGGATGTAATATACAGCATAGGGGATATAGTCAATAATACTGTTATAGCATGGTACGGTGTCAAATGGCTGCTGGGCTCATGGTGATCACTTCTCTTGGTACATAAATCTTGAATAACTGTGGTGTACACTGGAAACTAATGTAATATTGTATTTTAGCTACATTTTAATAAAAATCTTTTAAAAAAAAAAGGATTCTCCCCTCAAAGCCTTTAGAAAAAACCAGCCTCGTCAACATCTTGACTTTAGCCCAGTGAAATTGATTTTGGACTTCTGATCTTCAGAACTATGAAAGAATAAACTTGTGTTGGTCTTAGGCAAAAAAAAAGAAAGGAAGGAAGGAAGGAAGGAAGGAAGGAAGGAAGGAAGGAAGGAAGGAAGGAAGGAAAGAAGGAAGGAAGGAAGGAAGGAAAAGAAATTTGTTTTATAAACCATCCCAAATACTTCTTTATTGACTCATTGAGGCATAGTTTCCATTCATTCCATGATGCACTAATTATCACCTACTTCCCCTGAGCTGAATAAAATGGGATCTTTAAAATAATTGAACTTCCTCATTCCCTCTCTTTCTTTACCTCTACCCTTGAAAACTTTGGAGTGATTTATTTATTTATTTATTTATTTAAATGTTTGCCTCCCTCTTTGTCCTCTGAATCTCCAGTCCTAGTTCTGGCTAAATTAGATTGGTATTGACTGGAAATTTCCTGATAACATGTGCCTTCTCTAAGTGTCTTTTCTATTCATGCATTGCTATTGATTTTCCAAAATTGCTAGTGGTTGTCAGAGAGAACTGGAAAGCAGTCCTAACTGACTACAAAACCTGGACCCTTTCCAGTAGCCACCAAGGCCTCTATACAATAAGGATAGCAAGATTTACGTCACAGGGTGCTTTGGAAGACTTATTAAGATAGGGCACATGCAATATTTGTCTCACGATCATAAATCCTAAAATTGTTAATACAGTTCTTCGAGTTATGTGTTCTGGTTACACTCATTAGACATATGGGGAGATGAGGATCAATGAAGTTAAGACATTTCCTTAAAGACACAGAATTAATAACAGGCAGAGCTGGGATTCAAACACACACCTGTCTGGCTCCAAAAGGAGGTTGTTAACCAGTGCTCTGCATTTTCATATGGCCGACAGGGTTTGGTCCAGTTCTGGTTACCCAGCAAGTCCATACTAAATGACCACAGCCTGAATGGTCTGATGATCTCTAAGCTGGTGTCACGGTACCATGAAAGGAAATCAGACATAACTTCAACCTCTCTGAATTTCAGAGTGACTAATTGTAGGGTTTTAACAACAAAACAACAAAAAAATTGATGTCAGTTTCTTCATCAGTAAAATTTATTGCTAAAGTCCAGATATTTGAACTTTCTTCCTTAAACTTGTCATTCTCTGTACCTTTTCCTGCCAAATGGAAACAGTAGTATTTAGCACATGTGGTATGTGTAATATTTTCGAAAAGGGTTAATGCAAAGGAGAACATGGCATAGCTTTTAGGCTATATCAGCTTTCTTAATGAATGTTCTTGTTTGTCCCCGAGGAGCCATGGAACATCCAGAGGGTACTGAAAGTGGAAAGAGCAGGAAAGGAAGGTAACCGTGAGAAGCTAGGGTCTAGGGAGAGGCACATTCTGATTAGCACATGTGACAGGACAGAGAGGGCAGGAGAAGATCATCCGTTCCATGATCCCCAGTTCCTGTACCCCATCCTCCAATTGGTCTAAGACAGTTAAATATACATATGCTTACAGTATACAAAAGCATGAACAAATTGCAGCCTGATGAAATTCTAAAACATCCTTAGAAAAAAGACTTCCGCTGTCTGCAAGTATACATTGCATTTTAACAGTCAACAACCTCCCTCTTGTAAACAGCACACAAGTGAACTGTTTCCTTTATCTGGTCTCATTAAGCTAACTGTACACAAGTTATAAAGTATGTATATCATTGACCCCCAAACAAACAAGGACTGTTGGCAGCTCTTTCTCCATATACCGTTCTTCCTGATTTATTTGATCTGAAAGACAGTCTGCGTTCTCTGGGAAAAGCCTGTAGCAAAACTAGGACATCTAGGGCTTCAGATATCCTGTACCTCCAATTCCACTTTTTAGTGGAAACAACCTTACAAGCACTGATCAAGTGCTTTTTCAAATCAGTGAAGACAAGAGGTCAAGACCGTGTTTGGAAACAATGACATACCTACACTTACAATCCCAAACTTTATATGAAATTGCACGTAAATGGGGTACATAGGAAGCCTTTATTCCTCCCGTCCTCACTACCTCCCCTCTGTCATTCCATTCTCAAATTGCTGAAACCAGGAGAAATGTTTACAGTTTTCACAGGAATTATTGTGGCTTCTTTATTTTTCTTTGATGGAGCATCCGTTTTCCTTTCAAAATCCATTCAAGGATATTTCCTTTGCTGTCATTATCACTCTTCCTTCATTGGTTTTCTGCGTACCACTTATAATTGTCTAACATACTATGCATAATATCTTTATTGTGTTTACTTTCTGTCTCCTCTGCTATAACGTAAGCTACTCGTATGCAAGAGTCATGAATGTTTTGTTTTGTTTTTGTTTTTGTTTTTCTGTTGTTCTTTCATATCCAGCATCTGGAAAAGGGCCAAATGCATAACAGGTACTAAAACAAACTTGATGAATGAATGAAGAAACGCATATATGAAGAGGCTTTCATGCTACATAGTGTGTAGAAACTAGCAGCTTATATCAAAATGTTTTTGCTCATTTTTTTTAGTTTGTTATCTATAGTATTTATATATAATTTGACTGTAAAGAAGTTTACATGGTTCTCATTTCATCAATGCATTCAGCCATTCATCTGGTAAACACTTGCTGAGCACCCCTAGACAATCATCTTCCTCTTTCAAATGGCTGTTCTGCTGTCTTCATAAAACATTGAGTGATGAACAACTCCACATATTATTACAGAAAAATGTAGTCTCCCGCCCGTAGTTAATATTCTGATGTCCAGAGTGGGAAATCTAGCCAAGTTGCATCCCTAGTGAATGTCACTTTGACAAGTGTTCCTTCTGAGTATGTTACATGAGGTACAAGTCTGCTTAGTGACAATCTACTCAGTCAGTACTGTGACCCTCTGGCCAATGAGAACCACTGGGTTATAAGCATAGATGTCATTAAGCAGCTTCCTGGAACTTCTTTAAGAGACATCTGGAGTATACCTTTGTCCTTTCTCAGTCTATTTTCTTCTTCAGTCCTGCTCCCCGGAACATAATGCCTCCTGGACCCTGAGGACAATTACACCTAGAGGTGATAGAAAGGTGAGGCCTAAAGGAGCTTGGATCTTTGAAAATGATTTGAGTACAGTTGCTATCATAGTTCTGGACTATATAACACTAGACTTCTATAATAAAAGAAATAAATCTATATCTTGTTTAAAACTTTGGTAATACCCATGAACAAAATTATTCCTAAAAATACAGATTCAAATCCAAGCTCTGTCATTTATTCACTTTATGAACATGCATGCAAATGTAACACGTCTTAGTATTCTCATCTTTAAAATAAAAATAGAATACCCAATATACAAGTTTATTGTGGGTTAAATAAGATAATTTATTTAAAAATTTAGCATTGTGTCTGATGCAAAATAAATGTTCAATAAATGGTAGTTGTTATTGCAGACGTAATAATCCCTATATCCCATGGCTTGAGTGAAGACTCAGGGAATTATTTGAAGGTTTCTAGTCAAGATATAGCTATAGCTATAGATATATAGATATAGATAGATATAGATATAGCTATATAACATATATTATGTATTATATATAATATGTATGCTTTAAAAGCAAATGGATATTATATATTCATTTGCTTTTAAAGCATACTTGCTATTTTATATCTGAGAGGATTATAGGATACGTTGTACTGGAGGAAAAACGAAAAGTTTCTGTATCTAGTAGCAGAAGTGATTCTTTCTAGCAATTACCAATTCTATTCAGACTCAAGTCACATGATCAAGAAAAAAAATATATGATTAATCAATGAAGCTATTTCTGTTGATGTGCATTAAAGCACAAACACTTGAGATCCAATTTCTTTAGGACAGTGAAATGAAAGACATAGTATTGGTTGTTTATTATTTATGCAATATTCCAAAACAAAATTAGGGTGACTTATACATATTATCAAAGCATTAAAAATATGATTAAAATAAAAGATAAAACCTAACATGGAAAGTTCGTATGTAGGCTATGAGATTCAATTCAGCAACTGATATTGGACAGCAGATGTGTTTCCAAGTTTCCTAGCACAAAGTTAAAATGGGAAACAAGACCAGTTAAAGTGGTTATTGTCTGTGACAGAAAGCATATTAGGTTCTCTGGAGAAAAAGGAAAGGTTTATCACATAAGAAATTTATTTCACAATAAGAATTAAAGAAACATATCTTGCCTCAGAGGATTGTGTCATGAGCTGTAACCAGTCTCAGAAGAGCAAAGAACTAGGACTCAATTTGGGTCGCTCTTTTATCACCTGATACTACTAACTAATCTCTTTGAGTATACATATCTATTAAAACTTTTACTAGTTAAAAGAGAAAAAGTATTTTTTGCAAGAATAACTGAGATTAGTTAGTAGTTTCAGGTGATAAAAGAGCCATCCGAATCAAGTCTTAATTCTTTACTCTTCTGAGATTGCCTACACTCAACTGTAGAACTTAAAATTGAAAGTTATATTAATTTTAAAAGCTCCTATGGGCTCCTTGTGGATTGGGAAATATTTAAATATATATTACTAATATTTATCCATGTTGCATGAATATTGCATATCCAGGAGGATAGCTCATTTCCAAAAGTTATTTTTAACAAGGTGGTTAACAATTCTAAAGACAACTGAACTATGTTATTTTTATATGAGTTAGAATTACATATTATAGTTATTTGGGCTTTTATCCCCTTCTGGGACTTATTAAAATGCTCAAGATTAAAAGTACATGACCATTCTGGTATCCTCATTCTCATTCACATTCACAACTAGAAAAGCAACTGGTTAGGGAAGCGCTTCACCTCATCATTTTCAAAACCAAGAAACACTCTGCAAACCAGCATAAAATAATTAAGTCTGCTGCAAATCGCTATTTACTCTCCCTCTTAAGCGATTTTGGAACAGATTTCTACTGGCCTCTCCATTTGATTTTGGTACAAAAAGCCTCTCCATCCCCCCCCCCCCCCAAAAAAAAAATGCTATTTGTGGAAGTCCCAGAAATAAATCCAGAAACTTCTGTTTACCACATAAAGAAACACACGCACACACACACAAAGTGAATAAGAGAAGGGAGCCTTTCCCCCTAGTCACAGTCATGTTCACCAGTGTTGAATAAACCTGAAAATTAATGTTTTCAGCGCATATTGGCTTTTAATGTACCTGTCTCTTCTGGTACACGGGACAGAGGAAGCCATCTTTCCAGATTATATCAGTGAAAGAGTCATCGTTTGTTGATCTGTGTAAAATCTGGAATTTCTTGAAAGATTCTAGATACACTGAAACTTTCAAATCATCTTAAGTCTTATGTTTTATATAAGTGTCCTGTTGGCTCATCTTTATCTTTATGTTGAATCACTGCCCGAGGCACACGGGCAGCTGCTGTGCTGGAAGAACTTGCATCTTGTCCAGACATCCAGGGATCATGTAGACATCTGTGCAGAGGCAACCGGAATTAAGCCTGCAGTTGTCCCATAGTTCTGTCATAAGGCTATCTATCCATTTTTTTAAATTAAACAAAATATATTTATCTATTGTCACTTGGGCTTCTGCTTATACCAGAATGCCTGCACTGGCCAGCAAAAGGTTTGCATACATGAGGGCATGTTCAATTCTGAGAATGTATGCTTCCCACCCATTCCAACCTAACTGTTTAGTATAACAAAGGACTTTTGTTTGCTGTGGAAAAGGTCAGGACACCCTGAACAGTATGCCCTGAATGGTTGCTTGGTCAGACCTTCTCCATATTTGGGTTACTGCATGAGAATGTTCTTAGCCCGTAGCTCAAGCAGCTGATTAAGCCCACTGAACACCACAAATGTACTCAAAGTACAAATGGAGAAAGAAAGGCGGTGTAATAATCTAATGACTGAAGACCTAGTGCCAAACCCATATACAGTTAATTATTAGCTGTAGAATCTTTAACAAAGCATGATTTCTTGAAACACAATTTTCTCATTTTTAAAATGGGGAAATAATACTTGCCTTATTGGTGTCACTTAGCTGATGATTAATATTATTTAGTTACAGTGATGGTATAACCTATTGTTTTAGACACAGTGAGTACTCAGTAACTATCTGCTAACATAAATAGGAAGACGAATGTGGTGTAAAGCCTAAATTTAAGGGTCTATGTTATGTGTGCCTTGATATCTGATAAATAAGAGGGCTTCAAATAAGAACTAATGACAAGTTCTCCTCCCCATGCTACTCTATGGACAAGGTCTCACAACCAAACAGCCCTCCTTATCATGGAGACAAGATGCAGTTCCTGTTTGTCTCTGAGTAGCAGGTTTCAATTTCTTACCAGCCCTTCGAATTATTCAAACAAACTAATCACATCCTCCTTTGAGAACCAGGAGTCACCTCACCCCCTTGATACTACACAGCCTGCCTCCCACATCGTCGACTTGTTCACTCTGTTCCCAACTGCAACCCCATGTGGCCTGAATGATGTGCAGTGTCCCCTTCCAAGGACTGTGAGTATATGTGATTAATAAATTGCTGTCTAGGTAATCTGTCCAGTGTCTAATGTTGTCTGTGTAGCCGTAGCCATACCCATAGAGTAAGAATCCCTTCACCACTAATGGGGTGAGTAGGAAGTGATCAAAGTAATGGGAGAATAAAAGAAAGTGAATACATAGGGGGAAAAAAGGAAGACAAATAGGAGAATGCAAATAATGGAGACATAATAAAGAGTGAGAGTCACAGGTGGAGTGGTATTTTACGGCCAGCCATAATTGCCTCAAAGGTTGCCTCTTCTTGCCAAACATTTGGCATATTCAAGTGAAAAGGGAAAGGGGCATAATATTTTTCCACATAAGTTTATATATGGATTGATGGGAACATATTTTCAAATGCACAATTGAAAATTGGTCGTTTTGTTTCTTGACAGACGAAAATAAAAGAAATAGAAGCAAGGTCTTGCATGCATTGATTTTAAGACATGTTTCATAAGATCAGCCATATAATTGGTGTCCTTTGCTGTATCAGTGTGGGTTGGGGAAGGTGGGCAGAGAGCCTGGTTCTCGGGAAGAAATCGCACTTCTCTGGAGGCGGACATTTAGTGATTTTGTATTAGTCATGTCTTTTTTGAATTGCTCAGAAGACAGGAGGGTTTCATAAATATAAACTTAATTGAATGTGAAGACTGGGTGGTGGATTTGAGATGGACAGGCATGGAGAGCTCACACTGTCGTGTTCGTCAATGAATCAGTATAGTTAAATAAATGGCAAAGTTGTGCTAAAGCCCCTACTAACGTTTACTCTCTATTTTAGGAAGGTGTTGTGTATAATTAAAATATTTACAGAACAGTTCTGTGTTTCTCTACAGGGAATAATCAGGATAGGAACAGCAGGATTTTCTTTACTCTGGTTTCCTTAGAACCTGAATTAAACAAAGTATATAACTCATTTGACTTACAAAATGTACTTTATTAGTAAATATAACTGTCCTCTGAGTCAAAAAGCATGCATTTATATCCCTAATCTATTGTCATGCCTGAATTTGACTATGAGCACGTAGCAATCTCCTTCACATAACTGAAGAAAGAAAGCAACTTGTGGGATCTATTTTAGATCATATGTATTTCTATGAATTTATTCATCGATATCATCTGGACCGTCTGACACTCAATAAGTATTATTGCTTTGCCCCTCTCATTATTAATTCCATCTTTAAAGGATTCTAATAAAAAATGTTGAGGTGTTCTAGTTCCAAAGGATCGCTCTACCAAGTGTACAAGTTGTCTTGTACACAAACACTAAATATAATTTCCTAGATATTCTGTTTTATATCATTCACATCCTTATGTCTTCTCCCTTAACCAATCTCATTAATAATTTATGAAACAACCCTGTTTTGCAAGTTAACAATTGCTTTTTAATAAGAACTCTAGAGACAATAATAATTTAAATCAGTAATTCCAGAAGAAGAAATTTTAGGCACTCTAGCACATTGCTTATGGAGGTTTGGTATAGATAACTAGCAACACAGCAGCCCTTATGTGACATGTGCCTATTTTTAGTCTACATATAGGACTAACTCTGATATGTAGTATGTCATTCTCCCATGCAATCAACTAAATTTTGATCCAGAAAACTTGACTCACTGCCTGGGTGAGACAGTGGCATTATTTTTAATATTCACCTTTTACATATAACGCACCGTGTTTGGTATCTTTGCAAGGTGGTATTTCAGAAGAAAAGCAGTCCTGTTGTGGCCTGAATAATGTCAGATTTTTCACACTATTAGTATGCAGGCTTTGGGTTCTGGAACAATGTTGCCAGCAGACTTGAAGATGTGTTTAGAATACATACAGTGTTAAGAGCCCTTCCAACGATTCACAGCAGGTACAATTTTTACTTTTATTAAGCTAGAGCAGTTGGAGAGGAAAGATGCCTTGCTTTTCCTTTAGGGAAGAGAGGGTAAGGAGAGGCCTAACATCTTAACCCCAAACCAAAATGTTGAGTATATGCAAATTTGCCCTTTTACAATATGAACCAAATTGTTCATCTCTACACAAAGAGAAGAAAAAGGGACTCCCAAGGTATGTTTCCTGAGTGCTGAGTACAATGACAATTCAGTGACCTTTTTGAAATACAGGTATATTAAGATCAACCTGATTTGTTTAGTCACTGGTAATGTTATCATGGTCACACAAATCAATGATATGGAAAGAAAAAAAAATTTAGAGAACAATTCAACTATTTAAAATAAATTATAATAATCTCCATTCTTGTTAACTTTATGTTAATATCTAAATAATATCAGGGGTTTTCCTTTAATCTACCCTTAGATATTAATAATTGAAATCTGATATACTTCCAAAGGCAAAATAAGAAGACAGAGAAGACAAATGTTTTCATGTTTACTTTTAAAAGCTAATAATTTTGGAAGGACTTCGAAGATACTGGGATGGGAATATGCTGTATATAAAGTTCATTTGAATATTGCTATTAATGTTTTGGGGAAATTGGAAATACATATTATAGACTAAATTAAGACTACTCAATTTTGTACTTAGATATTCTCGAACTATAATTATGAGCAAGTATCGGGGTAAATATTTTTTAAATTACCTTAATAAAATATTCAGAAATAAGAGTCTTTGTGCCACAAACATAGTCTTTAAATACTACAATTTAGCATTTTCTTCTGGTGTTCTTTCAGGAATATTTACCTGATGAAAAGGTTTATAGGAATCTCTTTGATTCAGAAAATACTCAGTCTTTGCAGCAAAGACAGAGCATATATTGAAAACATGTGATGTTGGGATTTTTTTCCTAATTATAATAGTAATAATGTTTGTTCTGGAATGTGTATGCATGGACAGTTAAATATACGCTTCCTTAAGAAAGAGCCTGGGAATAAATCCAAAACCATGTCATAGTAATATATATTTCAGTAGTAAAAGGATTATTTTGGTTTGCAGTGCAACTCTCAGAAACTAGTTTAGAAACTGTCCAACTCAGTAATACAGAAGCAATCTCATTCGAAATACTTCTTGTAAATGAAACATGCATTTCAACGGGTGCATCTGCCATGTACTGTAACAGGAATTTTCTCAAATATGATTTAATTTAATCCACAAACAACCCATATGAATGAAAATGTCCTTCCTAGTGATTAGTGATGTTGAGCATCTTTTCATGTGTCTGTTGGCCTGATGTATGTCCTCTTTGGAGAAATGTCTATTCTGAGACATCACCTCACATCTGCCACAATGGCTTTTATCAAAAAGACAACAAAGAATAAGTATTGGCGAGGATGTGGAGAAAAAGGACCCCTTGTGCACTGTTGGTGGAATTGTAAACTGGTTCAGCCACTATGGAAAACAGTATGGAGTTTCCTCAAAAAATTATAAATAAAACTACCATACAACCCAGCAATCCCACTTCGGGTATTTATCTGAAGAAATAAAACACACTAATTTGAAAAGATATATGCACCTTTATATTCATTGAAGCATTATTTAGAATAGCCAAGATATGGAAGCAACCTAGGTATCCATCTATACACAGTTTGAAAACTTATATCTGCACAAAAATCTGCACATGGATGTTTATAGCAAATTGCCGAAACCCAGAAGCAACCATGTCCTTCAGTAGGTGAATGGCTAAATAAACTGTAGTACATTCATACAATGGAGTATTATTTAGCACTAAAAACAAATCAGATATCAATTCATGAATAGACATGGAGGGACCTTAAATACATATTATTAAGTGAAAGAAGTATGTGTGAAAAGGCTACATACTATAGGATTTCAACTATGTAGCATTCTGAAAAAAGGCAAAATTATGGAGGCAGTGTTTGCCAGGAGCTAGGGTAGGGGAGGGATGAAAAAGAAGGCATGTGAGTGCCAGCAAGAAGGAGGACATTCAAAAGGTACTTGTCTACTTGGCCTTGGCTTAGTGGTGTATGTGTGTGCACATAGGTAGATGTGAAGCAAAATGTAGGCTACAAACATTATTTAGGTAAACAAAATTCACCCAATACATAAAATGAATACTGATTTTGACTTGAGAATTTTTCTAGAGGCCATTTGCATGCAGCTCATTTTATTGGCTGATCATTCAATCATGTCTTTCCTCTGCCTGGCTAAACACAGTGTGGAGCACAGGGTCTCTGAAAACAGACAGTAATAAGTACTGCATGCAGTCCTTTTATGCCTGGTTCATGCTACAGAGACACCAGCAGAGGTCGATTTGTTTTTTTTTTATTTCTAAGTTTTAACATCTTTCTTTTCTTGCCGTCCCATTTTTTGTCAGTCTCGCCTTACCATTCCCTGTATCTGCCAACTTTTGGCTGCATCACTTAAATTTATTGTCCTCCGTGCTATTCATTTTTTTTTCTCTATTTCCTTGATATTACCAGACAAAAATGTTGTTTTATTTTTTCCTAAAAAAAAAAAAAAAAAAAAAAAGGTACTAATGAATTTCTCCTCTGTTGATCCTAAAGACAGATGCTTAACATTTTACCCTCAAACTGGTAGGACTAAATATGCCAGTGATTTTAAAAGTGTGTTTCACATAAAAGTTTGTAAACATTTCTTTTTCCCTGAATAGTGTTGATAACATGTATGTAGAACATGATAAATCTATCTAGCATCTCTCTATGATGGCTAATTTTATATATCAACTTGACTGGGCTAAGGGACACCCATGTAGCAGATTAGTCCTGTGTGAGTCTGCGAGAGTGTTTCTGGAAGAAATTAGCACCAGCAGCTCCCTTACACCAGTGGCCCCCCCCTGGTTCTGAGGCCTTCAGACTCAGACTGAATTATATCACTGGATTTCCTCCTTCTCCAGGCTTTGAAAGCCAGATTATAGAAGCCTTGGCTTCCATAACTCTATGAGCCAATTTCTATAATAAGTCAGCTCTTATAGATATCTATATATATCCCATTGATTTTTGTTCCTCTGGAGAACACTGACTAATACATTGCCTATTTATCTATCCACTACATAAATACATATATATATATATATATATATATATGCATATATGTATATGTATATATGTGCAATTCTACATATATGTATATATGTACAATTCTACATATATGTAAATATATGTACATATGGTATATATACATATAAAATATATGTTATAAATAACTATCTTGGAAATTGAAAACAAAAGTTCAGTGAGCCTTTGTATGTAAAGCCCAAATGAAATATTAAGCAGTTATTTTTATTAAAGCACATGTTTAATCCCTGGTATATCTATTTTAGAAAACATATATGAAGTTGAAAGTAAGAAAGAGTGAAAGAGAGAAAGAGAGAAAGAGAGGAAGAGAGAAAGAAAGAAAGAAAGAAAGAAAGAAAGAAAGAAAGAAAGAAAGAAAGAAAGAAAGAAAGAAAGAATCAAAAAACAAAACCACAGTTTGAAGCAAAGATTTTTTGTTATTATTGTTATTTGGGGTTGTTTTAAACTCATTCTCCATTAAAATAGCCTAGGTGGGTATATTAGTCAAGGTTCTCCAAAATCAATAGCACACACACACACATCTCCTATAACACAGACCTATAGAAACAAAAAGTGGGAGAGGTGTGCATCTAAAAAGAAAATGAACACTTTGGTGTTGGGAATCACTGATTTAGTAGGGAAATCCTATAGACAAATACCTGCCATGCCTCATAAGATTTAGGTGCTGTGTGACACACAAAAGCAGGTAACTGTTTAAACCTAGTGGTAAAAAGGTAACAAAATTAAGATGTACCAAGTGGATGATGAAAAGGAAAGGTGTGTAACATCTAATACATTGATGAACTCACTATGATTAAATCTATACCACAGCCTAAATGGCCCCATGTTATGCATGTTACGTGTTTGGAAGACTCATAAAGTATTGCCCTATACCCAGGTTAAAGACAAATTTATTCTTTTCTTCTAGTACTTGTACACTTCCAATTTTTACAGTGAAATCTCTAATCCATTTGGACTTAAACTTTATCTTTGCATATGCTATGGATAATGAATATTTTTACTGAAGGACTATTTGTAACTGCAAAATACTGATAACTTTCTAAATGTTCAAAATAAGAGATTGGTTGCATCCTCTATGGTACATAGACAGACTAAAGCATTCTGTAGCTATAAAAATATTAAAGTCCTCTAGGAAATGATATGGAACAATGTCTAAAAGAGACTAACTAAAAAAAAAAAAACTGTATATATGTATATACACATACCCACATAAATGTATCTATATGACCTGAATAAAATTCAGAGTCAGAGATTGTTTCACGTTAGAGGTAAAGTACAGCAAGCATTTATTTCACCACTGAAGTAACTGAGACCCAGTGGTCTGACTCCAAGGTCACAGATCACGTCAGAAGTAAGACCTCCCACACCTCAACACCAGCAGGCTTGGAATGAGTAGGGAGAAAGCGAGCCTGAGTTCTACTGGAGTGAGTGTTAGCTAGTGTCTTTATTGTGCTAAAGTTCCACATGATGGAGCTCTGTCCTCCAGCACTGCTGGTGGCTGCCTGAGCAAGAGAGGGACCTACCCCACAAGTCATCTCCTCACACGCCTTCTTCAGAGACTAAACCAGGTAAGCGCTTCTAAAAAGACAGGGAGGAATGATTACCACGGGCTGCTTCACTTCCCTGCCACGAGAAACAAAATCCCCATCACAAAAGATGTTCTTCTCTAGCAAGGAATTTATTATTCTGCACATTGTGTCCACTTATAAGATTTTGCTGCTTATTTTGAATTCAGAGATAAAATTGGAAACTATAGAACTGTGGGAGTTGCTGAACACAGCTTGCAATTTAAAAGGAAAGTATATTGATTACTCCCCTGAATGCACATGGAATATTATTCTGAGTACCTCATAAATTAGTGTTTAAAAGCTCTCAATAATACTCAACATAATGCAATTCACAAAACAAAGGAAGACATTGTCTCATTTTTTTTTACTGTGTAGTAAAGGGAGGACTGTGTACATGAAGCCTCACAAAAGGTTAAGAGATAATATTAATTCATTCACCATGGGTGTGATTACAGTAATTTCTCAGAAACTCACTCATCCCAACATGTTTACAATGTCTGTCTTTCTGACTCTATATTACCATATCCAAATCTAGTTTTCCATTAAATAAATAAGAACAAAACTTGATGTAAAAATTGGTTTCAGGGCTTCCAGGTGGAGCGAGAGAAACATGTTTCTCATGTTTTTTCCTCTTCTTTCCTCAGATGATATCAAACATAGGAAAGAATGAGATCCCAAGGAAAGAATAATTACAGAAATATTTGTTGCTCCTTTTACTTTGTGTGCAAACTTCCGTAAACACATAGTTTCATTACTGGGATTCCGTCTCCTTTTTTTTTTTTTTTTCATCTTTTTTTTAAAGGCTTTTTTTTTTAAATTATTATATGATCTCACTTATTTGCGGAATCTAAAGAAAAGAATAAGTGAATGAACTAATCAGAAACAGTTTTGGAGACAAAGAGGAAAAACTGAGGGTTGCTAGATGGGCGGGAGGGGTGGGGGGTGGGGGGGAGGGTGAGGGGATTGGAGGGCAGTCGGTGACCACAGGATGGCCACGGGTTTGAAAATTAATCTGGGAAACGTAATTTGGTGGTTACCAGAGGGTAAGGGGGTTGGGGGGTGGGGGATGAGGGTGAGGGGGATCAAATGTATGGTGATGGAAGGGGAGCTGACTCTGGGTGGTGAACACACAGTGTGATTTATGGATGATGAGATACAGAATTGCACACCTGAAATCTATGTAATTTTACTAACAATTGTCACCCCAATAAATTTAAAAAATAAAATTAAAAAAATATATATAGCTAACATACAATATTATGTTAGTTTCAAGGGTTCACCATAGTTATTCAACATTAATATACCTAAAGAAGTGATCACCATGATAAGTCCAGCAACCATCTGACACCGTACTATGTTATGACAATATTATTGACTATATTCCCCATACTGTACATTACATTCCCATGACTTATTTGTTTTATACCTGGACATTTCGACCTCTTATCTCCCTTCACCTTCCCCCCCTTTTACTTTTTCAATTGTAGTTGAAATTCAATATTATTTTATATTAATTTTAAGGTACAACCTAGTGGTTATACATTTATATAATTTTAGAAGTGATCCTCCTGACTAGTACCCACCTGACACTATACATAGTTATTACCATATCATTGACTATATTCTCTATGATTTATTTTATATCCCCATGACTATTTTGTAATTATCAATTTGTACTTCTTAATCCCTTAACTTTTCCATCCAGCCCCCAACCCCCTCTCATTTATCACCCTGATAAATCTAATACCCATCTGACACCATATACAGTTATTACAGTACTATTGACAATATTCCTTATGCTATATCCTACATTCCCATAACTACTTGGTAACAAACAATTTGTACTTCTTACTCCCTTCCACTTTTTTCACACACACCCCTATTCCCCTCCCATCTGGCAACTATCAAAATGCTTTCTGTATCTATTACTTGGTAAATTATCATGTTTCTTTCTAAATTGGAATCAACTTCTAGCACTTTATCCTTTGAGGATTCAATGTTGTGGTGTATATCTGGGAGTTCTTTTACTGTGAAATTTTTTGTCAGTATTACTTCTCTAGAATATCTTCATCCTTTTCATCACAACTATGTTTCTTGTGTTGACAAGTCTTCATTCGCTACTTTCCTCTGGCCATCCCTAGTACAGTAGCAGAATGAAAATTTCCATAGTCATCATTTCTTCTCTAAATCTATTTATGTTCTATTTAAATTTCACCTTTAGCATCACGTTTCATTTATTTGTTGCACTTTCAACTTTGTTGGCCAATCCCCTCTTTCAGTTACCCATTTTTTGTAAAATTTCATGTAGGTTTATCACTGTAAGACAAGAAGGCAAAACAACTACACATTGTGCTGTCTGGTGTGTAAAATAAATAACAAACAAATGTGCAGTAGGTAACATTGACAGACTTTGAAAGAAGTGATATGTTTAGTCACTGATCATGTTGTGTGTCTGTTATTCACATAATGATTTGTGGACTGAAGAGCTAGAAGTGAAGTTTGTACTTTATGCAATTACTAACAGTTAATATACCTTGGTAACTGAAATTTGGACCACACTGTTGAGAGACTGGTGTTATTTCACTAACCACAGTAACTTAAATTCATGCATGTTCAAATGTGCAAAGCAAGGACTGTGTATATTTTTATATATCAATATGTATGTATTTATGCATATAAGATTTCTTTAAATATGACAAACTTCATTAAAATATAATTGAAGGCAAATGGACCCAAAAATTGGTTTTGATTGTTTATATTCCTTTTTCATTCCTACTGATAATTACCGTAACAGGTATGGTGAGACCAAAATCTGGAACTTCAAACATTCTAGGAATTACCTTTACTGGCCAACTGCTTCTGGGTTGCCATCAACATCAAATAATGTTCTGTGTAAGCTAGGGCTAAGGTATCTTTTCTTCTGTAAATAAATTGGTGTCAGTGGCCTTTAAATCTGCAAAATTCCATTTGACTTATTAAATTTACTTCACACTGAAATGGAGTTAATGGCCATCAATTCACATACTACAACTAACTGTCATTAAAATAATAAAATATTGTTATATAGTATTGAAGTTTGTGTTCTTACAACAGCAGAATACAGCGAGATGATTGCGTACTTTTCAGTAGTGCCTTCAAAGCTCTCTTTACTTAATCCTCACAGCTACTACAGAATATTGGAGTAAACTCAGAGATAGGTTCCAAGATACTGCTAAATCAGAGGTAAGGGGGCCTCAGCTTATTGGTACAAAATGTTTCCATGGTATTAAAAATTACTGCTGGCTTGTTCATCTCCCTTTCATCCTTATCCTCCTCCCTTTGATATCACTAAAGCATCTCTGAATCACAGAGTGATTATCCATGAGCTGAGAGTCAAGGATATGTGCTGATGGAAAGATCACCTGTGTCAGGTATTGGTAGCATGGGCCATTCTAGGAAAGGTGAGCCTGAGCTGTGAGTTTTGGAAGAATTTAAAGGTTAGAAAACAGTCTGTGAGCTTCCCACATTCTGCTGGGGAATCAGTGCAAGAGAGAATGATAGACAGAAGGGCATCACTACTATAGGCTCATTTCATACAAAGTCTGAGGCTAGAGATATGTAATGAATAGAGCCTCTAAGGTCAATAAAGGTGCTCTAACATAGAAGGCAAGTGGCGGTTTCAACAGGTTAGTTAGCAGTGGTCCTTCACCAATAGTAGATTCAAAATGGGAGACGGGTTCAGCACAGATAAGTTTAAAGATTGCCATTAAAAAACTGAGAAATAGAGGGAGCGACAAAGTCGCCCCAGAGCCAGACACAAAAGTGGGTTGTGCTTGAGAACAACTGACACCTAGTCCTCCACTTCCTAAAGCTGTGGATCTGTCTTAGATTTGAATGTGGAGAGAAATCCACCACGGAACATAGGCACCACGTAGCATGGGCCTTAGGAGTGAATGATAATAGCTGTCTAGTTGGCTACAGTGAAAATTGTGAGGCTGAACTCACTTTAGTAGAAAACCGAACTGCGATAGATTTAGAATGAAATTTCACTCTGATTAATTGGGAACATCCATCAGAGGCATGAGAAGTATGAGTCACAGCGCATGTAGAGTTTATTTCCCAATCCTGGGCTACATATGTCAGGAGGATCGAGGATCGTAAGGAAGGCCTAACTCTCAAAGTCAGAGAGTTAGAAGGGAAGAAGTTAGACGAGCTTTTATAATTAATCTCACTCGGGGATCTCACTATGACAACTCTTCCTTCTGTCTTTCTTTTCCAGTGGGCATTACAAATACCTTAGCTCTAAGTGGAGAACTTTGGAAACACTTAAGCCTGACTTGAGTTAGAAGCTATTCCTAGGGCATGCCGATATTACAGAAAATGCAGCACTTGTATGTAAGAAAATCCTATTTGCTTTTCTCTCTAGACTTAGAAAAACAGGTGCCAGGACCCTGAGTATCTTATTTAATTATTTATAAGAGGGCTGTTCATGTGTGCATAGTGAGTCCTTATTGAAAGTTACACATGTCAGCAACCTGCAGTGGAGCTATGTAACACAGTGTTCTTGCTAAATTATTAAGATATAAAATGAATAATGGAGGGCATTTTAGTGGAAACTTACCTGAAAAATAGCTTTTTTCAGCTTTTCTCAAGGTAGGGGAGAAAAGCTCAAGAGTAGGGGTAATGAGTCATTCTGTCCCTTGTGGAAAAGGAAAGCAATCTTTCTCATAAATTAGTGGCTGATGAGTATATCCATAGCAGATGACACAAAAAGCAACAATATTTGGACTTATCCACCCAAACTTTTAAGGATAGCATTGTGGAGGGCACTGACATTCTTCATCAGGGTAGCTTCGTATTTTATTGGAGCATGGCATTGTTTTTCCTGTCTTCTATACCCATAAACCTTTCCCAACCTTGTATGTGTATGTATTGACCCAGACTTGGAGAGGAAAAATACAGGCAGTTCTTGCCACAAATATAAGGATAGATCATTTTCTATTGATTTTTTCCTCAGACCTACTGTCCAGACCTTACAGTACCTAGGTTCCTACCTTCTTATTATCTCTATGAAAATATGTGATTTCCAACCTTTATTGTATTGGTCTCCCTGCCTGGGTCTCTGACTCATGTTTTACCATTCTAATTGCACCAATTTGCAATTTGTGCTCTAATAAATTACCACAAAGAAAGAGGCTTAACACAACACAAATTTATGATCTTCTGTTCTAGAGATCAGAAGTTTAACATATTTTGGCAGGCCTGCATTCTTTCTGGAGGTGCTAGGGAAGAATGTTCACTCACGTTTTTCAGCCTCAAGTGGCTTCCCATATTTCTTGGCTTGGGGCTCTGCATCACTCTGGTCCCTGCTTCTATCATCTTAAACCCATCTCTCCCTCTGAGTCCATACTCTCATCTTCTTGGACTCTGACCCTTCTGCCTCCTTCTTATAAAGACCCTTATGATTACAGTGAGCCCCAAATTGTCCAGGATAATGTACCCATCTCAAACATCCTTAATTTAGTGACATCTATAACATCCCTTTTACCATGTGAGATAACATAATGACAGATTCTAGAGACTGGGACATGAGCATTTGGGGGACTATTTTTCAGCCGTCCACACCTATGAACCTATTAGATCCTGTCATTTAATATATTCTAGCCCATATCTAGGATCTTGTTATTTCAGATAGCTTTCATACTGGAATTTCTTTCTCTTGATATTTCATGTTTCCCATAGTTGAATTTGATTTACCAATTTGGAACTTCCCCACCTGCATTGGTTAACTTGGGTTCTAAATCCAGTCCTTTCACTCAAAATATATCCTACTTTTCTGTATTGAGTATTGAGCCTTAGAGCCAACCAGTCTACTTGAATCCAACCATCCTTCTCATAGTGAAGTACATAAATTCTTTACCAACTCGCAGATTCTAAGACTGTGGCCTTTCCCCACAAACCCATTTTGATCCTCCATATTCCTATGGAAAGAACATATCCCTGCCCTTTAATTATAATATTGAAGCCTAGAGTGCATGTATGTTGTATTCCTGGTCACAGAACTTGCAGCCTGAACCTGGCCCATCGCTGAAAGCCTGTCTGACACTTTGAGTGGGCATCTTAGACAAGCCGATTTTCTTAGATGCTTTTGCTGCAATGTAAACCAATCAGACTACAAAACAAAACCCTCTGCCTTATTTGAGGTGGGTGTTTTGCTTGGTTCTTCTCACATTTTTATCTGTATGTATTCTGTGTCTGTATCTATAGGACAACAGGCTCGTAGACACTAGAATGAGTATCTGGTAAACAGGTTCTCTGCAAATGTTTATTTGCTATTTTTCCCTGTATATTTCATATACTTTCATATGGGCTTGCGGTGATTAGGCTGACTACTTGGCTGTGCATGTGGCTTTGAATTGTTCTAATTTTGTAAAATACCCCGACAGATCTGATGTTCTAATTTATAACACTTTGATTTCCATTTCAAATATCTGTCCCAAATGTCCACAAGGAAATTTCTAAACTGCTTTCCAGGGACCCACAGAAAGAAAAGGAATTATTTGCTTAATTGTTTGTAAAATTTGGTGAAGTGCTTCTCTAATGAGGGATGACATCATGAAAAACCCCTTGGAATGACATACCAAATTGAGGAAAAGGTTGAAGGAAAGTCTTCAGTAGTTAGAAAAAAAACATATTCAACATGAACATTGGTTTTATAATATGATTTGTTTCCATTGTATCATATAAAATGTATTCTGAAAATTTAACCTTGAAGCAAGGCTTATCATTTTTATGTATATTTAAAGAGCACTGAATTAAACAAGCTAAGACACACTGTTCTCTCTAAAATTTTGCCTCTCTTTATAAACTTAAAAGAAATTTTTCTCTTTTTTTTGATGGACTTCTTAATTATGTTTTGTTTTGTTTTTCTATTTAGTCTTAATCTTTGGTGGTTTCCATGTTAGGAGGTATAGGCACAGATAGAAAGCAATAAAAAGGAAGGCAGTGAAAATAAAAATATAGAGGAAGTACTGAAACACAGTGGAAATTTGGGATAGAAATAGATTTGAGAAAGGTGGAACAACCATTGGGAAAAGAAGGGCATTCAGGTATACTCAGAAGAGAGTCATTGTAAAAATCTAGAAAACTTTATTTTAAAAGTGAGTAATTTCCCAGGTGCTAAATCTAATATATCTCAAATTCCTAGTATGCTTCTACTATGCTCCACTTCCAGACTTCCTGGACTTTGCATGATTCAAAATCTTCAGGTGGCACTTAGACAATGGAAGTCTTTGAAAATATTATTTACCTAAAATTCTTAAAGGCAGCAACTCAAAGACTTAATTTTGTTCTATTTTCTAAATTGTTGTCTTCAAAAATTTTTGGATGAATGTAGCAAATGAAAATTTTGGAAGAGAAAAATTAATTTATTGATGTTTTAGTTTGTTCTGTTTTCCTACTGAAATAGACATATAATGATTTATGTTCTTGGGATTGATGTATCAGTACTTTTCAGGGCTTCAGTGTTGAGTATTATTTAAACAGGTAGTCTTATGAGTATTAATTAAGATTTTCAATTTGAAAATATTTTCCGTTAGTATTTAGGTCATTTCTAACATTCTTAAGTGTTATATTAATGAGAAAATCATGAACAATGGCTTTCTCTTCTGGAGTTGTTATTCAATATATTAGAGATGAAATTGTATGGTTTGTTCTGTCTCAGCAATGGGGTTTCTCTGTCATCCTCCAGGACAGGCAGTTATCTAGAGGCTGGTCATTTTCTCCATGGGAGCCAACACTTTCCATTTCATTCAGAGCTCTTTTCAACTCTTTTCTAAAAGTTATACATCTTGATAAGAGATTACAGAGCTGCGACTTTACAGAGAAACTATCTGAAATAATTAGCCTGTTCCTTAGAGGACCCTTCTTCGAAATTTTCCACAGATTTTATAGATGGTACATAAATGTTAGAGTATGTCTCCACTGGTATTTGTCTCTTTTGTCACTATAATTTCATTAATTCTCCAAAGGCTGTGAGAGTCTAATCTCTCATCACTCAGTGGCTTTTGATCACATGTTTTGTATTTAAGTATTTGCTTAGTAAATTGCTTTCTGCAATTAAAAAGAACCTTTGGTCATGAAACAGAACACAATGAAATCACAAATGAAGATTATTCCCAGACTGGGTTTGGTTTACTAAGGTATACGAGTAATTTAAAAAGAATTACATAAAGAAAACTTAATTTACTGACTGATCCAAGACATCAAATAACAAGTCCTTGTATAGCACCTACTTTTAGTTCTATAGTACCAACTGATGTTTATTTGTATTTTATATTTGCTGTAACCAATATTATTACCTCTTTCCCTTTCGAAATGCATGATGCTTTACTCAAATTTAGGCATCATCTTTTTCTGATCACCTCCCAGTCTAATAGGTATCATGGAAACGACCTATTATAGTGATCCCAGTGCCTATGGCATTTACAGTGATTGATCTACTATTGAAGTGTCAAAAGTAGTGCTATCAGCTTGAAACAGAGTGAAAGCCAATATTTCACAAAATAATTAGCCGTAGCTAATGACATCTCCCCGTCTAAGTTAATTTGGATATTCATACTATATTCTTTCATTTGTTGACTCAGCAAGTATTTAAGTGCCAAATATTCGCCAGATATGCTAGACTTCAGCAGGTGTGAGTATAGGGGATTAGGATGAATTTGGGACCTCCTTCTCAACTCCATGAATGATTAATTTGGGATGTGCAATCTCATTTGTATCAAATACAATTAGTTTTTTAAAAAGATTTTTAAAATTAATAATATAAATAGTGTGCATATAAATATATATAAATATGTATATAAATAATATAATGTAGTGGTGAAAAGTATGGATTCTAAAGTCCTATGGTCAAAATTTAAATCCCACCTCTTGCTAGTTAGGCGACCTTGAGCAAATTACTTAATGTCTCTCTGCCTCAGTTTTCTCATTAATAAAATATTTAAAATTGAGTTGTTCTTAAAGAAGATAGCACTTCTAAAACATTGATCACAGCTCTTGGCACACAGTATACGACAGAGAGAGAGAGAGAGAGAGAGAGAGAGAGAGAGAGAGAGAGAGAGAGAGAGAGAGAGAAAGAGAGAGAGAGAGAGAGAGAGAGAGAGAGAGAGAGAGAGAGAACACGAAGTATATCCTTGATTGGGACATTTGTTGATATTTCAACAAATTAGTTTCCTTAAACTTGTGCTAAAATGTTTGAGAATACTATTATTTTGTGATCCTGCCCTTACATCCTAACACTTACTATTTATGCCTTTTGAAGTTGGGATCCTAATAAGAAAGAACATATGTTGAAATGGGGATCTACATACTAAGTTTGGGAAATCTAAAGGTACCAGATTTTACGTTAGCCATGATCTGCAGGAGATCAGAACAATCTCTCTACTGGTTCAACCACAAACAAGCTACTGTGTTCATTTACTTGAAGCAAGATTTTGTTTCTCAGTTCCCTATTCAGTTTACCACAATCATCTATGATGTAGTAGAGATCACAATGTGAGTAGATATCAAGAGAGTACATGAAATTCTCCATAAACATACGAGGAATTATAGCCTCTCCTTGGGAGTATGTGTGTTTGTTTTTGTTTTTTTTCCTAATATGACTATTTGTAAAAATATTCTGTCTCCTATGGATCCAGCAATGTTGATTCCACTTGATACCTGTCGATGAGGTGTAAGGGTATGAAAATGACTGTTGTTCATATGTTGTAGACCTACATGCTATTTCTGTTATTACGGAGAGCTAGAGATATTTGAATTTGATTGAATGTTCCCTTGCTCTCAAAGTTCATGGTTATTTGTGTTTTCTATTTGACCTTGTGTGTTTTGTTGTTATCACAGACAATAATAAAGAAGTGAAAATATGAATTAATGCATCTATGTTTGATTGACATGACATACAATTACACTTATACATAAGGATTCATTTTGTGTTTGTGTGTATGTTTGTGTGTGTGTTTGTGTGTGTGTGCAACTTATGACTCAGTGGATGCTATTTATTGTTATTTTTTGTGTGTGATACATGATTGATTTGGGTGGTGGTATTATTCAGGGTTTATAATCCATTTGGCCTTTAAATGTATTGTCCTCAAACATTAAAGAATATGTTTAGGAGTGGCCGGTTAGCTCATTTGGTTAGAACGTGGTGCTAATAACACCAAGGTTGTTGGTTCGATCCCCATATGGGTCACTGTGACCTGCACCCTCCTTAAAAAAAAAAAGAGAGAGAGAGAGAATATATTTAACTGGCAATTCAATTATCAAATACCTTTGCTGAAAAAATTGATTATTCCATTTTAAATTGTGAGTTTCTTCATTCCACTGACTTTGATATAAATAAATCACTTCATATGTTTGTAGTTTTTTGAAATATAATGTATTTATAAATTATTGTATGTATAATGTGTTTGTCAGCCCACCCTCACATAACAGCATTATGTGAGGCTGCACTGATCGATGATGCTTCCTTTAGCGTAGTTTGGCTCCTTAGAGGCTAAATGTGCCCCTGTGTTACATCCAGTTAATGATCCTACATTTGTTTTTCCAGGTGATGTACTATTGAGCAAATACGTCAACAAGATGGAGAAACTGTTTATGCCTATTGCATTTGAGCTAGAATAAATGTGGCTAGTCGTCATTTTCCTCTGGCCTGAAATGAGTCTATGTCTTCTGGCCTGGGGAATAACAAATTTCCGTTACCTCTAAACTTCGGTTTGCTAGTGCTTCATTCTATTAAACTCAGTATCAATATAGTCAATCAAAATGGCTTAAAAAAGTCAAAATACAAGTCACTATTATCTATCCTACTATCATTTTCCTACTTTTTCTATGCCAGTTTTACTTACCTACTCTTGGCTTGATAGTTGAACATGGAACTAAGAACATTAGAATTAAATTTGTGGATAGCAACAATCATCAGTGGCAGATTAAACAGCCTAGAAACTGAAAATGAAGAAATGTGGAGATTTGCTGATGTGCACGGTGGAGGCATTGCTGAAGTTTTCCTTTTTAACGTGACTTTCATTCCAAATGGTTTATACGATTTCCCATACAGTAGATAGGCAATTATCTCTTCTCTAATGTAATTTCTTTCAAGAGATCTTTTCTCCACCATTTCACCTTCTTGGCTTCCCTCGCCTTGTCTTGATGGGATAGTGTATTTTCATTACCTTTGCAGTCTTTTTTCATTCCCCTAAAAATTGAATGAAATTCACTCTGCTGTTCTCAACATGAAGTCTTGGCCCAGCTGAGTTATTTAAGCTAGAAAATGTACAGGATTTTTATTTCTGCAATTCAAGCTTTGTATGTGACAAGTTTGTCAAAGATGGAAACCCAGGATTATTTTTTTTTAAAAGAAAATGGTCCCCTTGTGTTTGTGACTTTGAATACGCGTATAGTAGAACTGATAACCATCTTTACCCAACTCCTATGATATCCCAGACCATCTTGTAGCTACTAATCAATTGATGTTTGTACCAACTATCTAAGAAATTTACTGTGCACATTTCCTTTCATTTTAACCTTATAGTAAATGTTTTCTGCAATGGAGATATTGAAGCTATTGAAGAACAGTCTATTAAAACTTCATGGCATATAGGTTATTTTAGCACAGAGAGCATGCTTTTTACCTTCACATCTGTTGCTTACGTAAATCACTAATCCAAATTTGGCAGACAAACTGGTCAGTAGTAGTTTGGCTGTAAGTTAGTGATAAATTTCTTCTCAGGTTTACCTTTGCTATCTAGAAAATTTGGAGTAGGATCAGTGATAGCTGAAAATTTGATTTGCATTTTCTGTAAACCTACTAAAGTTGGAATATATTGAGGTACATGTTTGTCCAAAAAGGCGGAAAAAAAACAGTGGGCATTTACATGTGGTGAGCATTTTGACCATCATTCTTTAGAGCACTATTTTATGAGTCTTAGCTGTTTGCTTGGGTTTTTTTTTTTGTTTATTTTAATAAATTGTAGTCAACTATCTGGAAAATGAATCCTATGAGATGAAATTTTTGTGACCTTGACTCACTGTTACAGTGTTAGAAGATGCCAAGTAAACCAGCAGAATTCAGAATGACAGGATATTGTCATTCCAGAAAAGAAAAAAAGATCAGTTATAAAAAATGGTTCTATTTGTTTTATGTAATTTATTTAATTTTTAAATAAAATTTATTTTTACAGTACAGTGATAATATATGTTGATAACTTTAAAAATGTAAAATTTTTAAAAGTAGAATAAAAAGGAGTACAAAGCATGACAGTATTCAGATAAAGCCACCTAAATGTTTAATACGCTTATTATTGGATCTCTTTTCAATGCATATTTTGATGAATTTAACATACTTATACCATAAATATAATTCAAATGTCTGACTGTTTTGCTTATTATAGCAAAAACATTGCTCATAGCATAAACTGGAGATATAGATGTAGATTACAAAAGAGATAGATCCACACTTCATTAGCAAACACGTAAGATTGAAGAGTGAATAGGATTTTTGGAGAAACCATAGATTCAAAAGAGCAAAGGACGGAGGATAGAAGGGAAAAAAAATGGAGAGAAACTGAAGAAGATCTAGAAATGTTAGGAAAACAAGGAAAGTGGTGCTACAAAATCCGAAGGATGGGGAGAAACATAATGAGGTCTAAAGAGAGAAAATGAATGAATACAAGATTTGGGTAATAGGACCTCTGAGTCAATTCCCAGAATTGTGATGACTTAACCTGTCTGAGGGAGGGGGCGTAAATTGGACTCACTTCTAAGGGCCAGATGTTACTTATGAATATGTAGAACTGACTTGGATAGTGTTTCAGTCGCCCTTAGAGATGATAACCAGAAATGAAATTAATATATTATATATTATTTAAAAAGTGCTTAAGATTATATTATATATATATATATATATATATGAAATGAAATGAATGTATTATATATTATTTAAAAAGTGCTTAAGATTTTATACACACACACACACACACACACACACACACATATATGTATATATATGAAATGCTATATGTAGCATTTCAGTTGAAACCCAAGGCTAAGGGACATGTCTTGAAGTGTACTTCCACAACAAACCCTTGGCTTTCAGTTGAACACTGTGTTTCATTAGGGGTCAGCTGATAGAGATTGTGACGGTGGGTGAGCTTATGCTGTACAATTGCCATGAGCCAGCTTCTGGTACTATGTTAGATGTGTGGAACCATCTGTAGGTTACACTTCCGGTTCTCCCTGGATAATCTGAAGTGGGCTTTAATGAGGATGCCATGATAATCCGTACTGAGTATGTCTATCCATTCTTGGTATCATTTCTCATTTGAATGAATCTTCCCTAGAAGATGAATACTAGACAAGATAATCTTTTGAAATATCTTGCAGTGCAGTTAGTCAGTGCTTTCTGTAATCAAAGCTCAACGTAACTATGATTATTTAAAAACTGAAACAGTCATATGGTGATTCTATTCTTAATTTTTGTGAGGAAACTCCACACTGCTTTCCATAAGTGGCTGCACCAGTCTGCATTCCCACCAACAGTGTATGAGGGATCCTTTTTCTCCACAGCCTCTCCAACACTTGTTATTGTCTTGTTGATGATAGTCATTCTAACTGGTGTGAGGTGATATCTCATTGTGGTTTTTATTTGCATTTATCTGATAAGTGATGTTGACATTTTTTCATATGTCTATTGGCTATTTGTATGTCTTCTTTGGAGAAATGCTTATTCAGGTCCTCTGCCCATTTTTTAATTAGAATGCTTGTTTTTTTGTTGTTGTTGAATTGTATGAGTTCCTTATATATTTTGAATATTAGCCCTTTATCGGAGGCGTTGTTTGCAAAAATCTTCTCCCATTTGGTTGGTTGTCTCTTTATTTTGTTGATGGTTTCTTTAGCTGTGCAGAAGCTTTTTAGTTTGAGATAGTCCCATTCATTTATTTTGGCTTTTACCATATGACCCACCAGTTCATCTCCTGGGTATCTACCCAGAAAATCTGAAAACATCCGTAAAGAAATATCTGCTCCAATATTCATTGCAGCTTTATTTACGGTGGCCAAGACATGAAAACTACCAAAGTGTGCTTCGATAGATGATTGCATAAATAAGTTGTGGTATATATCCTGAAAATAAGACCTAGCTGGGCAATCATCTCTAATGCATCTTTTGGAGCAAAAATTAATATAAGACCCAGTATTATATTATATTATATTATATTACATTGTATTATATCACATTATATTACATTATATTATATAAGACCCGGTATTATATTATAGTAAAATAAGACTGGATTTTATATTAATTTTTGCTCCAAAAGACGCATTAGAGCTGATTGTTTAGCTAGGTCTTATTTTCAGGGAAACATGGTATACACAATGGAATACTATTCTGCCATAAGAAAAGATGAAATAATACCATTTGCAACAACATAGATGGATCTTGAGATTGTTATGCTGAGCAAAATAAGTCAGACAGAAAAAGTCGAGAATCATACGACTTCAGTCATATGTGGGATATAAAACTGAAAGCAACAAAGGAACAAGACAAACAAGTAAAGAAACAAAAACTCATAGACACAGACAACAGTTTAGTGGTTACCAGAGGGTAAGGGGAGGGCGGGTAGTAGAACAGGATAAAGGGGGTCAAATATACAGTGATGGAAGGAGAATTGACTCTGAGTGGTGAACTTACAATGTTATATATAGACGATGTATTACAGAATTGTACACCTGCAATCTATGTAACTTTACTAACAATTGTCTCCCCAATAAACTTTATTTTTTAAAAAAAAGTGAAACAGTGGGTAAAGATGAAGAAATTTGTCACAAATATTTTACAATAGTACAGGTAGGATCCCTGGGGATTTTAGTGCACCTTGCATTCACTGAAAGAAACGTGTTGCTCAAGCTTAAAAAGAAGTCAAAACTAAAGCCAAGCATACATGTCTTAAAAGTTCATTCTAGTCTTTCTCTAGACACTTTCAATAAAACACTTATTTATTCTAATCAATCCTCATATCTTAACGTAACTGACAATGTCTGAGGTATTTCAAAGTTGACATTGCTGGTATCATTTCTGTGAAAATCTCAGTATCTAATTGAGATATGAGGATCTTTAGAAACAGAAAAGTCATTCTTCCTTAACTTTAAGTGTTATATCTGCAAATGACCTCTCAACGGAAACCTTCTCAACTGTTATCTTTTTATGGGTGAAGAGAGTAAAATCACTCCATTTAAATGTAAGTAATATGAATAAGAAAATTCTTATTATAAAATTTGCTAGGGCCCTTTTATTTAGCTGAATAGCACTCAAATGGCCACAGTGATAAGCTTCAAATTTGGCAGTCGTGGAATATTTTTCCTTTTAACATCAAGCCAATACTGAAGAAAATTACTGCCATATTTTCTAAGTTATTAACCTTTACAAAGAGATACATTTTCTATGCACAGAGAGAAAATGTCGCCTCTATTTTAATGTGAAATTAAGTTAGAGATACTAGTCAAATAAATAAATTAAAATTAAGCCATACAAAGTTGCTTCATTTTGTCCTTTTTATATTTGCCTGTAAGTTGCGCATTGGTTTAAATATAATTGTAGGAAATGTTTGAATCTCTTTTATTGATCACAATAATATCATTTTGTCGTATCAGTAAAGGTGAATGTGTGTTAAATTGTATGCTTTTTTTTAAAGTGTGCTACAGGGTCTTATTGTCCATAAAACTCCTCAAAAATCTTTATGTGTACCTGAATTCCTTCATTCATCCAAACTTCCTGTTCCTTCGCTGTGGCTATAAGTCAACTTCTTGACAGAAAGTAATCACAAGTGCCTTTCTCCACTCATTTCCTTTCTGCCTTAGAGCATTTTCCATGGTTTTGCATACCTAAGTTGCCTAAATTCCCTCTTTTAATCTTTCCATGAGTTGGTCTTTCATAAATGGTTCCATAATTTAACCTCACCCCAAAAACTTGCTCAGATTAATCAAGGGATGCTCAGGCACTTCTTCTTACCCTGCCTAGACATAGCAGTCTTTCAGCTAATTTCCATGGCTCACTCCGTACAAGTATGCTACCTAAAACCTACCTGTGTAAATAATTTATTTCAAACTTTATTATCATAGTCCTTTATCCTTGTCACATTTCCCCCCATAGTTAAACATATGAGTTTACAGTAAGTCAGCCAGGGCATCAAATTTAGTTTTGCTACTATCTTTTCCTGAACATGTGACTTGATTCTCTGAAGCTCAAGTTTTGCATCTGTATTATAGGAACAATAACCATATTTATTACAGACTATATGGCAAATATTGAATAACACCAATAATCTAAAATAGTTAACTAAATGCCTAACACATTGGAAGAATTGAATAGGTATTAACCATTCTCATTTGTAATAATTGTATTACCCTGCTGTTCTTTTCATCTCTAAGCGATGTACAATGAAATGAGATACAGTGAAATAAGAATAGGATTTGAAATTAAATAGATTTGTGTTAGTAGTCTGACCTATACCTTATTAGCTGTGTGATTTGGAGTGTCTTATCTTCTTTAAGCCTTGCATTCTTTGTTCAATAACATGATCTTTATATAGCAGCTGATATAACCTTTGTCCTTATTAAATGCCTGTTGAGTGAATAAATCAGTGATACATGTTTGTGTATGTACACTGTAGTGTTGGTCTTCAGGTTCACTTTCATGAAAGCATTCAGCAAAGGTGTATTCATCACATATGGACAGTATACTATGCTAGGCACTGGGAATAATTTCAAATAGGCCAAGCAAGAATCATTATCTATTTGTCTGGTACATAATATAGCACTGTTTACCATTAGATTGGTTAATAATGCTTTAGAAATAGTAGCAGGTATCTCTGTTCAAGCTTGAACTATAATTCATATACATCTGGTATGTCTGGAAAACTGTAGGCAGGCCTTCCCCAAATCGATTTCCATTACTTTTTATTTACCCCTAATCCTACCAAGCCACCTGAGACAGTGATAGGTGTGGTCGAAAGAGCAACAAAGTCTACGGTAAGGTACTAGGAGAAAACATTCAAGGTCAACAATGATAATACATGCAGAGTAGATTCTGAAAGAAGCCCTGGGGAACAGTGGCTTTGAAGGTAAGTAGACAGGCTAGAAAGTATCCACAGTTCCAAGCTGAGCTCCAAGAAACGGGAACTGCACAAAGCTTTGCAGTGTCAGCTGGGAGGCATCAAATCTGGATTACATAAGAGATGATGATTGAGACAAACTCAGTTGTGTAATCTATAAAAAATTTCCTCCTTGGCAAGGTCAAATGCTAGTACTAAAAAGAAAACATTTAGGATTTATGTATTGGTCACTTAACCAGAACAGTCAAAACACTAATAGTTTATTTTAATGTTTACCAGATCAAAAGTGCATTTCTAATATCAAGTGTTATTACTGACTTTTTACGGGATAGTATGTAAATTAATTTTATAAAGTCAGTAGAATATACATTATAACCATGTAAACTCTGTTTATATTAATACATTATCTATGTGTCTTTAGATATATGATCCCTCCAATAGTTTTCACTGTTTTCCCAAAGCCATGTAGTGATAAAATAACTCATAAATAAAAAGTGAGGCAACCTGTTTGGTAGTACAAGGTGCTACCTTGAAACCAGCTTATAAAAGTTAATGGTCAAGAAAACTATTTTAGTCCATAAATGTGTTTATATAACTTGCTCTTGAAATATCTGACAATTAGAAGCATGTTACTATCATATTGGAATCAAATCCAAATAAATTACAAAGCTACATCTCTTCTTCCAGATATGCTTGGAAAAACAAGAAACAGCTCTTGAATAAAGGTCATATCCAAGTTTTAAAGAACATATTTGCAGTAGAATAATGGTGAGGATATAAAGATGGAGAAGAATTAATTGGAAAACAAATTAAAGCACTGTGGTGTTATTTCCAAAAACAGATAGGATGATTGACACATACCCATGAACTTTTCAAACAAAAGTAGATGGAAATCTCTTGCCACTTGACATTAAAATTCTAATAGCAAATGTCTCTGGCTGTCTCCCAAGCTGTGCAATTATATTTGGTCCATAGCATAAGCATTTGATAATTTTATGTTTCTCAGTATGTCTTGCTTTTACAATTTCACCCAGGACTGCATTTAAAAAACACTAATACTAAATTGGTAAGATCAAAGAAAGTCAGGGAAAAAAAAAAAAGACAACCAAATAAAATCTAGACAAAGCTATACATATATATATATATACACACATATATATGTATATGTATATATGTGTATATATATGTATCTACATGTATATATATGTATCTACATGTGTGTATATATATATATACACACACACACACATATATATATATACACACACACATATATGTATACACACACATATATCAAAGACAGAGAGAGCAAGAGAGGCCATAGTAAATAAACACGTAAGTCTTGACCTCGG
Organism: Rhinolophus ferrumequinum; assembly: GCF_004115265.2. Taxonomy (NCBI): domain Eukaryota; kingdom Metazoa; phylum Chordata; class Mammalia; order Chiroptera; family Rhinolophidae; genus Rhinolophus; species Rhinolophus ferrumequinum. The sequence continues at coordinate 47,860,648 of NC_046296.1, forward strand.
ATAACCTTCAAATTCTACATGAAGAAAGTCTACATATATTTAAGAGAAAAAATATATTATGGACCTAAGGCTTAGTGACTGCTATCCATTGGATGTTCAAATATAGTGAAAGGGGAGGAAAAAAATCTGCTGCAATGATAAGTGACGGGCAGAGCTATGGTTGGTCAGTAGTAACATTCTGTGCTTCACAAAATCTTTTTCTAACTTGGTGTACAAACAAATCTGGGTCCAGGATATCCTAGGATCGCTTTGGTTCCATAAGTCTGATATTGACTCCTAGGCATGAAACTTAATAACTCCTGAAATCCCTTAAGATACCTTGCTAACTAAGCCTCAAAAGAAAGTGTGGCTGAATTGTTTTTAATCACTTGATCAATGTTGGCATGCTAATTTGGTTTAATGTACAATGCTGGGGAAAAAAATGAATCAAGAAACATGATTCAGAAAAATAAAGCTCAAAACAAGTATACTAGAGAAACTGAAGAAGTAATCCATGAACTTCAAGCCTTGCACGTGTACTCAATTAAGGAAAGGTGGCCAACAGTTGCAATTTTGCACTATAGCTGGTAGAGCTTGCTCTACTGGAGAAACCAATCCTATGATCCTAGCTATATTTGGTTAGGTTGTGGGCAGGTGCATATACTGGAATTCACAATATGCAAACTGGACACAGATGGCTAAGAAGCAAATTCTGCCTCATAAAGTTGCTCTGCAAGGTGTCAGCCTAGTAATACCCACTTTTGAAATGCTCAGTGAGCAAGGAGAGGCAGGCCACTGTGTCTCATTGTATTATTCTAAGTGCATTACATGTTTTTGAATAATCAGGATGAGAGAACCATGTAATTTGTGAAATGACTTCTCTACACCCTCCTTCTTGTGGGTCCTTGCAGTAAATTGTTTAATCTCTTACAGGAGGCAAGAATGTAATATAAGCACCCAGATTCAGAAACAGAAGTATGAAAGGCCATTGAAAAATCAGGTTGAATTTAAAGCAAAGTTGTTTTGTTTTGTTTTTAATAAGTTCCAGTAACAATATATATTAGTTTTGAAGAGAAGTTTGCATTTTCCAGGACACTGTATACAAATGTGAATACAGTCGATTCTCAAAGCAGCCCCAATAAAGGAATAGGTATTATGTTTAATTTACAAATGAAGAAATTTAACCCCATAGAAATTAAGTTTTTTTTCTATTTTATTAGAAAGTATTGGCAGAATTAGGACTGGCACATGAGTTTTCTAAATCCTACTTTTGTACATGTGTGTGCGCATACAGGGCCATATCATACACACTCTGCTTTGAAATGGTCTCATCAAATGGTGCCAACCAATTTAATGTCTACTCATAAATGATTCACCATGACAACAGACATTGCTGTGTAAGTGAAAAAAGTTAGAAGCCCTGGTAAAATCATGTATGTATATAGCATAAAGAGATTTTTCATTTTAATTTTTAAATCTAATCTGCAAGGCTATTATGGGACAAATGAAATTCCATTTTACTTGCAGAGTTCCAGTTTAAAACAAGAACCGGACGATTTTATCATGCAAAGTGAACAGTAGTAAACAGAGATGTATCTGACACCATCAAATTACATCTATACAGGAGTTGATTTTAATCCCATGGATCTCACATTGTGCCTTAAGAGTAAGGATAAGAATAGCAGTGGGTAACACTGAAGGAGTGCTTTTTGTGTCAGGCATTGTCCTATGTACTTCCTGTATACTAACTTTGTTGAACCTCACAACAACCTTATACAGCAGAAACAATTATCCCCTTTCATAGACTGTGAAACTAAGACACAGGAGTAGAATAACTTGTTAAAGTTTGCATAGTGGGTCAGTGGTGGAGCTGGGTGCAGGCTGGCTCCGGAATGCATGCATTTAAAGAAAGTGTACTGCTTCTCATAAAAGTAGAATTACATAATGGAGAGGAACCACAAAGGACTCTGGAGTCCACAGAACCAGTGGGTTTCTGGTTCCATTGCTGCCCAGTTGTGTTACCCTGAACAAGATGTTTACCTTATCTCTGCCACAGTTTATTCATCTGTAAATTGTACCTGCCTGTAAAGCATCTTTCCTAGGATCATTAGGAGGTTCAAGGGAGATAATGTAAGTAAAGCCTACTTCATTATACATTATATAATGAATAAATGATAATTGTAGAGGGCAAAAATGATTCTTTCAAAATAATCTACTCAAAGCCATCAATTAAAAAAAGAAAAAAGAAAAATGAGAACGCCCAAGTCCAAAGGAGTTAAATGCCTATTTTTTTATTATTATTAGTTTCAGTTGTAGAAAACAATGTAATAATTAGACATTTATCATTTATATCCCTCACGAAGTGATAACCACCCCTCCCCCAATCTACTACCCCTCTGACATCGCATACAGCTGTCACATTTCCACTGTCTCTATTCCTTACGCTTCACTCCACTTTTTGTGACTATATATGTATATATAGTCACAAGAACTATAATTTTATATATATGTGTGTATATATATATAAAATATGTAGTGTATATGTATACACATACACACACACACACACACACACACATATATATATATATATATATATATATATATATATAATTATAGTTGGCATTCATTATTATTCAGCTTCAGCTTCAGGTGTACAGTGCAGTGATCAGGCATCTACACCATCCCTGAGGTGGTCTCCCTAATGAGACCAGTGTCTGTGAGATACCATACAGAATCTTTATAACATTATTGATTATATTCCCCAAACTGTCTTTTGTATCCCCGTGGCAATCTTGTGGTTACTGACTGTGCTTTCTAATCCCCTCACCTTCTCCCTCATCCCCACCCCCCTCCCATCTAGCAACACTCAATTTTTCCTCTATATCTCTGAGATTGTTTCTGATTAGTTCGTTCATTTATTCTGTTCTTTATATTCCACATATAAGTGAGGTCATACGGTATTTGTTTTTCTCTGCCTGACTTATTTCACTTAGCATAATGTTCTCTAGGTCCATCCATATTGTTGCAAATGATAAGATTTCATTCTTCTTTAGTGTTGAGTAATACTCCATTGTATAAATGTACCACAGTTTCTTAATCCAGTTGTCTACCGATGGGCATTTTGATTGTTTCCATGTCTTGGCTATTGTGAATAATGCCGCAATAAACAAAGGGGTGCATAAATTGTTTTCAAATTAGTGTTTTGGATTTCCCTGGATAGATACCTAGGAGTGGAATTGCTGGGTCATAAGGTAGCATTTCCAGTTTTTGGAGATGCCTCCAGACTGATTTCCACAGTGGCTGCACCAATCTGCAATCCCACCAGCAATGCACGAGGGAGCCCTTTTCTCCACATCCTCGTCAGTACTTGTTTGTTGATTTATTGATGATAGCCATTCTGACTGGAGTGAGGTGGTATCTCATTGTGGTTTTTATTTGCATTTCTCTAATGATTAGTGAGGTTGAGAATTTTTTCATGTCTGTTTGCCATGTGTATGTCTTGTTAGATGACATGGTACTATATAGAGAGAAGCCCAAAGACTCCACCAAAAAAACTATTAGAACGGATACATGTATTTAGTAAAGTAGCAGGATACAAAATTAATATTCAGAAATCAGTTGCACTTGTATATATCAATAATAAAATATCAGAAAGAGAAATTAAGAAAACAGTCCCATTTACAATTGCTTCAAAGACTATAAAATACCCAGGAATAAATTTAACCAAAGAAATAAAAGACCTGCATTCAGAAAAATTATAAGACACTGAAGAGAGAAATTAAAGAAGATACAAATAGATGGAAACACATACCATGCTCATAGATAGGAAGAATTAATATCATTAAAATGTCCATACTGCCTAAGGCAATATACAGATTCAATGTAATTCCTATCAAACTACCAAGGACATTTTTCACAGAAATAGAACATATAGTCTGAAAATTTATATGGAACTGTAAAAGACCCTGGATAGCCTCAGCAATCTTGAGAAATAAAAACAAAGTGGGAGGTATCACAATACCAGACATCAAATTATACTACAAGGCTGTAGTAATCAAAACAGCATGGTACTGGCATAAAAACAGACACATAGATCAATGAAATAGAATAGAGCCCAGAAATAAATCCATGCCTATATGGTCATTTAATCTATGACAATGGAAGCAAGAATTTATGTTGGGGTAAAGACAGTCTATTCAATAAATGGTTCTGGGAAACCTGGACAGACACATGAAAAAAAATGAAGCTGGACCATCTCCTTATGCCATATATAAAAATAAATTCAAAATGGATTAAAGACTTAAAAACCATAAAATTCCTAGAAGAAAATATAGGAAGAAAGTTTACAGACATTACCCGGAGTAATGCTTTTACTGTGATATCCCCTCGGGCAAGGGAAGTAAGAGAAAAAATAAACATGGATTCCATCAAACTAAAAAAGTTTTTTCACAGCAAAGGAAATCATCAACAAAACAAAAAGGGATCCTACTGAATAGGAGAAGATATTTGTCAATGATATATCTGATAAGGGGTTAATATCCAAAATTTATAAAAACCCATTCAACAAAATGGCTAATTTTATATCATGCTATTAGTGACAAAACCAAGAGTAGAAGCCAAGCCTCTCAACTATGTTTAGGGTACTTTGGACCACAAAGAGTAAATAAAGGATTTTATCTAACATGTAATTGTTTTTTCAATTAAAAACATTTACTATTGATATTTTTAATTAATTTCCAGCTTAAAGAGGAGTCTACTGACAGTGACTGTTATTGGAATATCCTTTCAGTCTTGTCTATGTGTCACAACGATATACATGTAAATTGTGAAAGTGTTTCTTCTTTCTCAAATGTTGACAATCAATGAATTTTCTTGGAAAAAAAAACAAACAATAGTAGCAGGCATAGTTTCATCTGTGTTCTCAAACCATGCAAATCACAGAAGAATCATTTGTCTTGTTTCTCAGAGCTGTAATAGCTGCTTATTTATGTATTTGACAGCAGTAGATTGAAGTAAGTGATCAGGAGAGCCAGAAAATAGTATAAAAAATAAAAGCAAGCCCAAGCAAACACAAAGCAACTTTGAAAGTAAGGGAATTTCAACCTTGGCTCACTTGTCCATCAGCAAAATTCCTGAGCCAATCACATGGTATATTTTACCAAGACAATGAGTACAAGCTGTCAAGTTGATCATTCTGTCTTAACCTGTGGTTTTTAAAGAAAGTGTTCCTTGCTACCTGAATTAGCATTGGTAGGATAAGGATTGAAATGAACTCTGTCATATTTTATAGTTTTTTACAGATACTAGATGCCCAATGAGAATACAAATTACATGTTATATAAAGGAAGGGACATAAAAATTTTCATGGCACTTGGCATACTACTGAACAAGAAGTTAAAAAGAAAAAAACACAGCTGAATTGAATGGAAATGTGTCTCCTAAGACTTTTAACAACAAACAAGAGTGAATATATTGTTCATTGGATGTTATAGGGTCACTACCTTAGAGCAGTAAAATCTACAGATAGACTGAAGAAATGTTCAGAACTATAAATGAAAATTGCATGTAGTGATCTTCCAGCTTCATGAAAAATGACAACTGAGTTCTCCCTACATGCATATGATGAAAGTACCTACATATGATGGAGGTGATTTAAACTTACAATTCTTTCATTTTTTATTTGAATAATAGATGTCATGTGAAAATGGCCTTGACCATATGCTGAACTTTTTCAAGCTGACTCAGCTCTGAATTGACAGCAGTAAAAACTCTACTTCTGGAGCCTGGAACAAAAGGAAACACACGTTAGTAACCCAAGATAACAACATCATTTTGATGAGGGTTTATTTAATAGCATATTATTTTAGATTCATGATAGTATAAAAAATTTGCAAGTGGAGGAAATCTAGGCATTTTTTGTTTGTTTGTTTAATGAACATTAGTGTTGGCAGTACAGGCAAGGGCTATGAGGGCTGATAGGAGGGGTGGATGGCAAGGGCTGCAGTGCGGGTTCAAGGGGTGACAACCCCTTCCAGCACCTCTCCCTTCCCTAGGCATTCACACGGTCCCCCCTTGGAGCCTCTCAGAGGAGATCTTTTGGATTTTCTTTGGACAGATATAAAATTGGTAAAATTCTAACAGTGAACACATTAGGGAAGCTCCCTTTACTTACGTAATTAAGTATATATATATATATATATATATATATATATATCAAGCTGAATAAAAGATAGAAATAGTTAATGAAGCATGCAAAAAAAAAAGAAGAAAGGAAAAAAAAAGACAAAGGATGATGAAAGAAATGAAAATCACTTACCAATACCAGTAGTAAATGTAGTCATGTGCTTCTATTTTCTACCTCTACTTTTCTTTCCTTGTTCTTTTTCACTTGTATCTTGCTATATTTTCATTTATCCTCTCAACCTAACTTCAGTCCTTTCTAGTGTATGGCATTATATAAATTTAAAATAAGAAAACAAAAATATCCATGATCAAAAAAATATCCTATTGAAAAACACTCTGGTCTATGTATTGATGTTTCTCAAACTTAATTTATTTAACTCATAAAACTCCTTAAAAAATCTATCATCACCATTTTTAATGCTTTTATTGAAGCAAGTACATATGCAGATAAATGCACATATTATAAGAGCACTTCTCAGTGCATTTTTATAAGGGAAACATCTCTGTAACAATACCAACTTCAAAGAGGAGAAAAAGAAATTACCAGCCATCCTGAGGAGCCCTCCTGTGCTGCCTCCCAGGCTCCACCAAGGGCACTCACTGGCCTGACTTCTAACATCATAACACAAAATGGTCTGTTTTTGTATATCGTAAAAATGGAATTATGCCTATTTTTCTATGGCTTATTTTGTCCAAATTTATGTTTATATGATTACAGTTGTATTACTCATTGTGTAAACATGAATTCATAATTTCCTTGGATAAATGACTGTTTAGATCATTTGCCCATTTTGTAATTGGGTTTAGTGCATTTTTGAGTAGTAAGAGTTCTTTATATATTCTAGATCCAAGCCCTTTTTCAGGGCTGTGATCTGCAACTATTTTCTCCCATTGGGTGGATTGTCTTTTAACTTTCCTGACAGTGTTCTTTGAAGCAGAAAACTGTTCATTTTGATGAAGGTCAAATTATGTATTTTTACTTAATGAATTTATTCTTGTGTTGTTTAAGCTTTAATGTCATATCTAGGAACCAGTCACTAAATCCAAGGTCATGGATATTTATCCTTACGTTTTCTTCTAAGAGTTGTATAGTTTTAATTCTTGCATTTAGATCATTTATTCGTTTTGAGTTAATTTGTGCATATGGTGTGAGGTAATGTTCCTACTTCATTCTTTTGCATGTGGCTATCCAATTATCTCAGTAGTATTTGTTGAAATTGCTATTCTTTCCCTATTGATAGTCTTGACACTATTGTGGAAAGTCAGCTGGCAATAGGTGTATAAGCTTATATATGGACTCTCAATTCTATTCCATTAATCTATATGTCTGTCCTTGAGCAAGTACCTCGATGTCTTGACAATCATTGCTGTGTAATAAGTTTTGGCATCAGCAAGTTTGAGTCATCCTACTTTGTTTTTTTTTTTTTTCAAGACTGTTTTGGCTATTCTGGGTCCCTTGTAATTCTATACGAATTTTAGAATCATCTTACTACTTTATATAAAGATGTCAGGAGATTGTGAAGGGATGATTGTGAAGGCTAGTATAGTATTTATGCAGATTAAGGCCACTTGATAATTATGAGTGTATTCATAATTTAATGAAATCATTAAATGAGTCGAAATCATTTGTTTTATTTAAACTAATTATCATTATTCGGTTCATTCTAGTCCTTTTTGGGATCATTCGTAGGCTAGGCTAATGGCCAATAGGGAGATTAGGAGTAGGGATGTGATAAATATAACTTTCAGGTTGTTGGCTTGGGATGCTCGTGGTAGGGGTAAGAGGAGGGAAATTTCTAGGTCAAATAGCAGAAATGTGATAGCTACCAGAAAAAAACTTCATGGGGAAAGGCAGGCGGGCAGATCCTATGGGGTCTGGAATCGAATTCCAAGTCAGTTGGAATTCTCATAGGTATTTCAGTTGAATCAGAGATCAATTTGGAAAGTTTTGCCATCTAAACAATGTTAATTCTTCTAATCCATGAACATAGAATATTTTTCCATTTAGCTAGATTTTTAAAAATTTATTTAAATAATGTTTTGTAGTTTCCAGAGTATAAGCTTTTCACTTCTTGTGTTAAATTTACTCCTAAGTATTTTATTATTTTAATGCTATCACAAATTGAATTGTTTTCTTAATGTACTTTTTAGATTTATTGCAAGTGTATAAAAGTACAATTTATTGTTGTATAATGGTCTTGTATACTGAAACATTGTTAAAAGCATATCTTAATTTTAACAGTCATTTACTGGATGTTTTCTTATGTATAAGATCATGTCTATCTGCAAATAGATACATTTTTATTTTTTCCTTTCCAATCTGAAGTCCTCTTATTTCTTTTTCTTGCCTAATTACCCTTAGTAGAATTTCCTGTCCAAGGTTGGATAGAAGCCGCAAGAATACACATACTTGTCTTGTTCCTAATCTCAGTCTTTTACCATTAACTATTATATTAGCTGTGTAATTTTAGTAGGTACCTGTTATGAGGTTATATTGTTAGTTTGTTATGTGTGTGTTTTATCATGAACAGGTGTTGAATTTTGTCAAATGTTTTTTTTCTGTATTTATTGAGATAGTCATATGACTTTTTTTTAAATTTATTTTTAATTTATTGGGGTGACAATTGTTAGTAAAATTACATAGATTTCAGGTGTGCAATTCTGTATCACATCATCCATAAATCACATTGTGTGTTCACCACCCAGAGTCAGCTCCCCTTCCATTACCATACATTTGATCCCTCTCACCCTCATCCCCCACCCCCCAACCCCTTTACCTTCTGGTAACCACCAAATTACATTCCCCAGATTAATTTTCAAGCCCGTGGCCATCCTATGGTCACCGATTGCCCTCCAATCCCCTCACCCTCCCCCCCACCCCCCACCCCTCCCGCCCATCTAGCAACCCTCAGTTTTTCCTCTTTGTTTTTTATTCTACAAACATGATGAATTACATTATCGATTTGTTTATATTGAACTAACCTTACATTCCTGGGATATGTACCACTTGGTCATGTTATGCAATTATTTTTATATGTTACTGGATTTGGTTTGCTTGTATTTATGTCTATTAGGTCCATGATTTTCTTATCTCGTGATGTTTTTTCTGGTTGTGACATCAAAGTGGTTTTTTGTATTTATGTCTATTAGGTCCATGATTTTCTTATCCCGTGATGTTTTTTCTGGTTGTGACATCAAAGTGTTACTAGCACCATAAAAATGAGTTGGGAAGTGTTCCTCCTGCTTATTTATTTTGAAAGAGTTTGTGAAGAAACAGTATTAATTAGTCATTAATTCACTGAGAATCTTTTTTTTTTTTTTATGAAGTAGAGTTTAGGAAATTCTGTTTTGACAAGCTAGTCTCTAAACAGAATAAAATAGCAATAAACTTATTGTTTTGAACTCCACATTCCTTTTGATTTTCTTCAACACTTTTAGAAAAGTGGTTTTGTAGACTATCGCTAGAATTTTTGTATGTGCTTGTTTGTTTTCAATTACAATTCCATGGTGCCTGGCGAAAGAGAATGCTGAAGATAACCAGGAACTCTCTAGTAGAACCAGTTAGGTTTACTATGCATAAAGGGAGGGAGAATGCATATCATGAGTGAGGAACCATGGAGCATCTTGGTAAGTGGTTGTTAGAAAGGACTTATTACAAAATTTGGGCTTTGGTTGTGATTTGGGGGAGGTTCTAATAAATGAAGCTTTGGTCTGAATTAGATGTTCTCAGGAACTGTGGATAAGTAACTGTGATGGAGCGAAAATAAATCTTATTTAGGAAGGGAGAAGACCAAAGAAAAGCTAAAGCTGTAATTGGTAAAGAAGTAGGAGTCTCTCCTATTAGCTGGAATAGGAATGTTTGACATTTTAGGGTTTGTGGTGATGTTACTTTTCAGTTAGTCAATTCAACATCATGAATTGTCCTTGTTTTTGTCTCACTTCATCATAGTCACAGAGTGACCTTGTCTGAAATTGTTTTTTTTGGAAATCATTTATGTCCAACAAGAGAATACCATGGCCTACCTGTAGGTGCCGGGTAAGTTCCTAACAATGTCAAGGCCTGGTTGTCACAGTCAAGCAAGCCCTGGACTTTCAGGGACTAATTTTCTTTTTCTCATGGATGAGCTATATAATGAATAGCACATTTGCCATAATGGCTTATGGGTCATTAAAATAGAATCCCAAAACTATGGTGATTTAATTAAATTTACACTGTTATGTTTCATACATTAAAACAAAGCAACTCTCTTACACTGTTTTTTTTTTGTTTGTTTGTTTTAAATTATTTCCCACTTGCTGTTATCCACAATAAAAGATATTTAAAGCATTGTATGATCTAGCAGGGAAGGTTAGGGAAAAATTATAGTAAGATTGTGACAAGAGTTCATGTTTGAGCAAACAATCAATACAATTCAAAATGTGGTCTAATGATTAAAACCCCTCATGACAAATAATTTGTCATTGAAAAAGCAATAGCTTTCTAATAATGTGACAGATATTATTTCCAAATTTCAATGTCAGCAGTAAAGTTTGAGGTCCTCTATTTATATTGTAATCTTTCACTACGTTCTACACTATCAATTTATCAAGTTTCATGTTAACCTCGGAGATTTAAAAGGACTCTCATTGGCGTAAATCATCTGTTTGTCCTTCAGAACAGTAAATTCAGCTGAAATGCAGGCTCATGGGAAGTTCTGCTTTTAAAAGAGAGTCAGTGTTTTATAATTTGCATATTCCTTTACTCACAAGGCATAACATTGTTTAAAATGAAATTTTATTTCTATTCATATCATATTATTAAAAAAACCTGGCATTTGATATTTGATGAATATCAAATATAATAAATCCATTGAGGTCCCTTGTACTTTTTCTAAATTTATACACACACACACAAACACACACACACACACACACACACACACACACACACACTCTCGTATGTATGAGTACAGAGGGTGCCAAAAAAATGTATACACATTTTAAGAAATGGAAAAAAAAAACTGTTAACATTGTAATACTCAATATATACTGATAACAAAAGATGAATACAAGTCACATTTGACTTCTGCAATTACAAGAGGTGCTCAGAGTGGTTACCATCAGCCTCCAGACTCTTCTGATTACGATGAACTACAGCTTGAGCAACATTGACCAAAGTGTCCACTTGTATACATTTTTTTTGGCACCCCGGGTATATATACCAATGTAGGCTTGGTGCTTCAGGTTTACTTGCTGGAGGAATTCTACATGCAAGTCGCAGATCAATGTCTTACATGAGGTGGATCCATGTTTCTGAAATGATGTAAGAATAGCCTAGGCATTTTTTCCCTACGGTAGTTAAACTTCCATGAGATACATAGTTTTTGTATGCCAAATACTTCTAAAAGAGTACTGAATAGTACTGGATTACTTTGTCAAAATAATACATAAAATTAATTTAAAAATTGATTGACAGTTTTTAAAATTATAAGTACATGCATTTGAGCCAAAGTTTTTGAGCCAATATCATATGTATAACTATGTTGTGTGCTATTGTTTAATTCTATTCAGGCAAATACCTCTGCTTTACTCTTACTTATGTAAGGGTGACTAAGCTATGCATAAATTATTCTTCCATATAAGTTGTAGATAAAGTTTGTTAAGTTTATTTAATATCGAATTGGAAATGTCATAGCATTGAATCACAGTTGTAGATTAATTTGAGGACAACTGACTCATTTACTAGTAAGCCATTTCTCCTAAAAACATGGACAAAATTAAGATCTTCTTTTACACCATTAATTATTTCTATATTTTTTCAGTATTGTGTTTAAAGTAAAGTAAATTCCTGTATGAATTGAAGTTTTTGTTGCTACTGTGTCCGATTGGTGTCCGATTTTGTAATATATTTTTCAGTTAGTGTTCAAGAACTGTGAAGAGTCTTAAGATTTTTGTTTGATTTGCAGGCTAACAATTTAGCCTACCTCAGTTTCATGGATGCTAGCAGAAGATGCACGATTCTTGGTTCTGAGACAAAGGGTAATTTATTACTCACAGCAATAACATTGGCTGGAATATTAGTATTTTTTGTACTGATTCTCTGAGCTCCAATTACCATGGGAAAATGTGAAAAGGACCAGATGATGCCTACACATGCAATGGGGAGTGGTATAAGGGAGGAATTCTGAGTTTAGAGAACCCAAACCTTTTATAATGGAAAATAAACAAGTCTATCCTTACTCTGAATACAAACATCCTTGAAAAGACAGTCTGGAACAAAGGCAGTGAGTGCCTCTGCCAAGATGTTGAGAATTACCTCCCTTCATTTGGTTATTTCTGGTGTAGATAAATGTTACTGTCTTCTGTAGGCTACTTGTGTATTGAGGCAACTTCAAGACTCATTTTTTTCTTGTACTTTGTATGATGATTCTATCATTTGCTTTCCCTTAGGTAGATGATCAAACATCAGCACATAATGACAGTTGTATATTTTCTTTTATAATCCTTAAAACTCCTAATCCTTTTTCTCTCTTTTAGCATTAGACAGGGCTTCCAGTGTTATGTTAAATATGGCCTTATTCCTAATCTTAAAAGATCTAAATGTATCTAAAGTTTCTCCATAAAGTATAATGTTTTCTCTTGGTTTTCATGTACAATTTTTGTCAAGTTAAGGAAGTCATCATTAATTGAGTTATTATTTTAATTAATAGAGATAACCAATGTTGTGTGTAATTAGACAAAACCGTATGATACGGTAAGCTTATTTAGTATTTTTAAGATATAAATATTTTCCTAAGTGAAATGAGCCTATGCTTTTTATTTTGTCATCTTTATGGTAATCAATACTCTACTCTACTATACTAGCTTCATAAAATGAACTGGGCACCTTTGTTTCTTATTCTGTTTTGTGAAACAACTTGTGTAAGATAAGAATTTAATACTATTTGAAAGTTTGTATGAACTCACTTGAAAACATTTTGGCCCTGGCTTTTGTTTTGTTTGTTTCTAAAGGGGACATTTTGGCTACTGTTTTAATTTTGTTTAAAACTTATTGTTACTCAAGATATTTTAACATTATATGTTTTTCAAGAATGTATATGGGAATGTTATATATGACAAAGGAGTATTAAAAGTAGTAGGAAAAGGACAAATTATTTAGTAGAACGGATTAAACAAATGACTTCATGGAGAAAAAGATGAAAGTGGATGTCTACTGAACAGCACATTCAAAAGTACCTAAAATGGATTATAATTAAAGACTAAATATGAAAGATAAAATGTAAGGTAGTAAAAGAAAACAAAATTGAATATCTTTATGATCTATAGGCAGAAAAGTACTTTAAAAATAAAACTTCAAGTCAAAAACCATAATACAAAAAAAAAACTGATGAATGTGATTTCAAAAATAAGGATTACTTATTTCAAAAATAAGGATTACTTTTCAATGAAGGACACAATAGACAAAATGAATAGACAGATGACACAGTGAAAAAGGGTGTGTAAAGGAAAGAGAGGTTTAATATATAAAAACGATGACATGTATTTTAACATAAAGGTAAGCAAAAGGAAGCGTCCCCAAACCCACAGCAAACATAAGGTTTACTGCGAAATGTTAAAAGCATTCTCCTAAAAGTGAGAGTTGAGCAATGATGATGCCCGAGGTTCTCTTTGGGATTGTAAGTACTCATTGAATCCAACAAATTAAAATCCCAGTCCTCATGGAGCCTTTGTCACAATAGATCCTTTAATAATGTATCTTGTGTCTTGAACCTGTTTGCACTGGGGAGATGTTTGTCAAAGGGCACAAACTTTCAGTTATAAGAAAAATAAGTTCTGGAGACTTAATGTACAGCATGGTGATTATAGTTACTAATACTGTATTATATACTTGAAATTTACTAATACAGTATATTTCAAGTGTTCTCATCACTCACAGAAAAGGTAACTATATGAAGTGATGCATATGTTAATTTGATTGCGGCAATCATGTCACAATGTCTGCATGTATTAAATCATCACATTGTACACCTTTAAAAAAATCATCACATACAATGTAAACATATACAGTTTTTACTTGTTAACCATATAAAGCTGGGCAAAAAATGAAAAGATTTAAAAAAAAAAAAAAAACCTAGTTTAGATTAAATACTTCTGGAAACCCTAAATTTTAGTATTTATATCTCGCAAGTTTTGGGGAGATTATTTTCAAAAATTAACCATTATTCTAAAAAACTGATAGCACAGAAATAATTAAATAAGCACATATGATGGAACAATGGGTAAAGAATCCACTCGACTAACTTAGATTGAGTATTGAGTATCTACTGATTTTTTTCCAAAAGCAATATTCTGTTACAGAATCTATTTTAACTCAGTTTTTGTTTTGTTTTGTTTTGTTTTTTATCTTGAACATTCACTCTGCCTTTTCTGACCATAGTGTCATTTAGTGTTACCATACTTATATGTTTCAGAGAAATAAGCTGATTTCAGGAAAGTCTTAAATCAAGGAACCAATTTTTTTATAGATTACCCAATTTGAAATATGAGTGGATCTTTTTGTTAACATAACTTTGCTGTACATTGTGTCAACTGGTAACAAAATCCTATGTTAAGGTGGTTTTTATGAATGATAAACATCCAGATTCTTCCTGTCTGATATTATCTTATCATCTAGACAGAGGGTAACACTGTTCTTTTAAATGAGCTTTACATAACATTTATTGATGAGTAATAAATAGAGGAGATAAACAATTATATTTTGATCTATCATTGAATAAACCTTATCTTGCTAATTTTGAGTTTTAGGCTTGGAAGAGTGGGGAATGAGGCCTTTACAAAAAAAGGAATGAATGACAAAGGTCATGATTTCATAGAGTAGTAACTAATGTGGTTTATCAGCCTTAGTATGTTCGTAACAAGGTAAGGAAAAAAAAATTCTGCTATTGGGGAAAATTTTTATTTTGGGTGTTGTTTGGTTTCTATTTTTGAACCTCAAAAAGCAAGACTGATTCTATTTGTTGAATTAATGTTGAATAATTGCTAGCAGGTGATGTTCATGTTATCTATGTGTACAAAGAAAATAATGTACTGAACTTGAAAAAAAAGTAATCCAATAAGTTTCTTTTTTAGTTGCTCAGATATTTTAGGCAAGTTCTATTGGAGATACTATTTAAAATTTTTACTGAATTGTGTAGAGGTCTGAATTCTAAATAGTGGTAAAATCCCAGTAACTTAAAATAAGTGAAGAGTTTTACTTTAGGATTCCCAATGCACATACTATTTTTTTTTTTTTTACTGCAATCTTGATGCAGAACTCATCTGCCTATATTTTAATGGAAGGTTTCCAATATATATTGTCTTTAACTTTTCCCATATATGTATTTCTTTATAGTTGGTTGCATGGTTAACAGTGATTTCTCCTATCATGGTTAAAAATGAATGGGAAAAGTTGGATGAACAAAGATTATATGAAGACTAATAAACAAAGAGCTACAATATATCACATTGTCAATTAAAGATCAATTGTAAAATGAGATCCAGAGAAATGGGGTACAGAAAATCAACACCAGAAAGTCATTATGTCAGTATTTGAAAATAGGTTGGAATGTCTTAATAGAATTTGTATTTTAATGTATAGCAGAGAAATTTCAATGACTATGGATTCGGATATCACTTCTTTGACTCAACAAGGAACTGTAATACACAAAGTCAAGCTGAGGTGTGATAGGAAATGACAGTACTTTCCTGGCAGTCCAAAGTATACTTGTTTACCACTCTATGTGTGGATATGGAAACTTCTAATTTGGAGGAGTGAGTATGGAAGTAAGACAATATATGAGCCATGACAAATTGCAAAAAGAGCATTTGCTCCCCTCTTCCATTTTTTTAGCATCTTCTCCATCTTCCCTTGCATCCATATTGTTCCTATGGGAGGTGGCATGTTATATAATCAGTTTCCCTTAGCCAAAATTGATGGACCCTATAGAGGGCATCTGACCCAACCTTTCTCTTAGAATAATAACTCTTTCCTCTAGTATCAGAATTTTAAAAGATTCAAGCCAGTCTTTTAGGTAGCTTAAGCTAGGAAAATATAAGATCTACAAGTCCATAGCTATCAGAGGCCATGTGAAGAAAGTAAGTCAGTGTTGTGAATGAAAAGAACATCCATTGTGGAAAAGGTTTTACTACCTGGGAGCAGTTGTCTTGGCCAACAGAATATATATAAACTTCTGATCCCAGAGAACAGAAGCCCCACCTGTTCCTCTACTGGTATCCAAAATTACCCGTGAAGGAAAGTCTTAAAATGTATCCCTTTTCATTAAGCCAGCAAGGGTACATCTGAATGCACTTCTGGTTTAATAAAAATAAGAACCCTTATCTCTTGCTTTATTCTCCACCAAAGGCTTCTGAACAAATGCAGGATGATCTAATGTATAAGAACAAATGTAGAAGGTATCAGGTGGTCCTCCTTTGTTCTTTAAAGCAATATTGCTATCATGGAAATTAGAGTCAGCAGGGAGTTAGTACTGATATGCGGTTAAAAGCATCTTCCTATAGTGGGTAATCGATGGATATTAGGTCAAGTTATGGTTTTGCAACGTTTTGCTGGCTGAAAGCACTGTACATGAAAGAAACACATGGCAGCTTCGTTACAAATTGCACTTTATATGATACTTAGATAAAGAAAATCCTTACAAGGAGCCTTTAGAATTGCTTGGCTGCTTTTTCTAATTTAGTACTCAAAAGCATTTAGAGGCCATATTGACAAAAAAATGGGAAAGGAACCCAATGCTTCTTACAGTTTCCTATTAAATTCTATTAAATCCAGTGACTATTTAAGTTAAATCAGTATGATGATATCCTAAAGAATGGACAATTAGGAATAGATATCTACTGAATAAAACAAACCAATTTATTGATAAGAACATAACAACTTCTTACTGGGCAGTTTCACCATCTTATATGGGACTGCATTTAGCATTTTCTTCTAAAACCCCACTGTATTTGAGGATGAAAAAGTCATAAAGAGGACTTAGGCTTTCTTAACTAATATAGATCAAAATTGTTTCAAATCTAAATATTTAGCCTTTAAAAACACTCTCCTAAAACTCTGTCATAGTTATCTAGTTATGAAAAATATTTATTTTCAATGGACGTCAAAATAATTGATTGACTCAAATTTGCATGTGAAAAAAATAATAGTAAAGGAATGAATTCTTGGCAGGCTTAATGTTTACATTAGTAGTATTTCTCTATGTATCAAAAATAAAAAAAGATCTTGCAATGCAGTTGAATATTTTAAAAACAAATAATCAGAGTTACCATTGATTAAGGAAAATTTACCACAAGGTAGGTACTATCTCTATTTCATTTCAGGTACATTGTTTGATTTATTTCCCATAAGCTTAGAAAGTACTATTATTTCCATTTTACACAATAGGAAAGAAAAGATGAAGTTCAAAAAACACTTACTTTACAAAGCTCTGTTTCCATAAGCATTTTTTAGTAATTGTTTATATATACTATGTGGTGGGTACTATGAATTAAATAACAAATATGATCTGGTCCTTTCCATTAAGGAGTATGTCTCCAAAGTCGCACAGCATTTGTTGCTGGCAAGAATTGAACCCAGTTTTCTATGACTTGATATTTTGGTCTTTCTGCAATGTTACACCATCCTCCTCTCACTTCCTCCCTATCCCCTCAATAATAATAATAATAATAATAATAATAATAATAATAATAATAATACACAAAGTGTTACATTAAATAATTAAAATCAGACCTAATTCTAAAGGCAGTTTTCCCATTTTGCTACACCAGGATGTGGGATTTTTTGGTTTTAAAGAGAATAAAAGGTCAGCAATAAGGCCAAGGAACTGAGAATCTTCTCTCTGATTAAACAAGCAGTGTGCATAGGACCTCCAATAGATGGAAACTAGAAGGCATTCAATCATTTGCTATCTGAGCACACTTTCCAAAATATCTTTCTTATAAGTTCTTAACGTGGTGTTTGCAATTCAAAAGGCATCATGATCTTATAGACCTTTTTCAATTACAGTTCTCACTTTTCAGTCCCTGAATCATAAAAAACTCCCTTTTTATTTCCTGCCTGACTCTCCTCCATCTCCAAATTCCCTGTAAGATACTATGTCATCTAATGGGCTATATTCTTTCTGAAGTGAATTTTCTTTGAGGTCTCTTGTTAATTTTCTTCCCTTAGCCCAAATCCCATTTATAACAAGTGTTCCAACAGCAGGAAAGCTTTCTGAATGATCCTGTAAAGGATAATTTTCATATAGGTAAAATGGCTAAAGGAAAGAAAAATAGAAGCCTAGTTCTGTTGCCTCTTTGATAAGGTCTACTCAGCTGTAATATATTTAACTGCTTGCAATGCTGTTATGCTGTTATAAACCCAAATACCATAAAATGAAACTAATATATGCACAGTTCTGTGACTTAACCTGCATCTAAAAATGTCTTCAGTGTAGGTTTTACCATGAATGTGAAAGCAAAAATAATTTTTAAATGTATACTAGCTTCTTTTTATTGAAAGCTTAGTATGTGGCAGACAATGTTTTCTTTTGTGTATTAATTAATTTAATCTTTGAAAAATCTTAGGAGATAGATGCTATTATTATCCCTATTTCACAAATGAGGAAAATGAAATAAAAGGGAAGTAGATAACTTGCCAAATTCTCATTGTTAGAAAATTACACAATTAATAGTATTTAGTCTACAGAAATACTCATCATGCGATAATAATATTTCAAAAAAAGGTAATGTGGTAAGTTTCTGTGACTCAGTACAATACTATAAAAACTAAAGTCTCTTGAGGTCATGTTTAGATGCCCATGTGCTTTGACTATTTTGGCTGAAATAGCTGCCAACCTCTGATATATTACCCAGCCAAGCTATCTGGTTTGCCAGTTTAGAAAATGCACTATTTTTAATTAACCTACTATTTCAACTACTTATTTCTTAATTGATTCAGGCTTATAGCCTGATACAGTTTATTTTACAAGTTTGGTATTTTAGAAAGCTTTGCCTTGCATTATTAAATTAAATTTAATAGTACATAGTCTGTCTCCTGCATTTTATAACTTTTAATTGCCCATTTTTAAAAATTTCATTTCATCAAAAATAAAATCTTCCCTTTAGAACATATACAATCAGCCCAGCACCTGTTATCTCTGCGTGCTAGTGCTTTTGATTTATGACCTTAGTTACCTAAGTGGATCTGGATCTTTTAATAAATTCCATTTTGAAAAAGTAATCATGCTTTTAGATGATATTCTGAGATACAGGAATTTCTAACAAATTTCATTCCTTAGATTTAGAAAATATTGTGAAAATTCTCTTCAAAATACTACCCTTATGAAGAGAGATAAGATTCTTATCCCTGGCTTTTCTCTCCTATAGACTATAGCTTTTGACATAATGTGAAAATTTACAATGGCGATTGCCTTAGTCCAAAGGTATATTATTGGCATGATATAGTCTCAGGAGAGCCATTGAATTTAATTTTGGTTTAAAAAATATTAAAGGAAATCGTTAATGACCATGTTAATCCATTCTATAATATTTCCAAATAGCTGCATGGTAATTTGAGACAGTTCTGTGTGCTGATACTAAAAAATTCCCATTCCTTTCTCTCTGTCTATACCCACATGCCAGACACATGCAAACACATGCACAAACACACACGTGGACAGATACATACAATACAACTTTACATATATATACATATATATTCAGTGATAGCTCTTTCTAACTTGGTGTATGCATGTGTGAATATAAACACATATGCATATATGTAAGCAATTAAAACTAATTTTAATAGAATCATAAAAATGCATTAAATTGTATTCAATAAGTTAAAGAACCTTGCATTTTGAACATCATAAACCACATCCACATCATATATTTGGTCAAGTAGAAAACGTCCTATGGCTTCATCTCTTCCCTTTCTCCTGCTTTACAGAGACTTTGATGCTCGTTTGACACTCACACTTCCTTGGAAGCCATTGGTTGTGAAGTCACATTTCAACTCTGCAAAGCACATGGAATGGGAGAAAAAGTAGAGCCTGCAAAATTTGCAATGATTGTAATTTTATAATTTTATAATTTCGCCTTCCCTGAGCCTGTCTCTAGGAACCATAATTAATGGGATAAATCTGTTAGCTTCTCTCAGGGGCAAAAGAAGGATCTAATTGAAACCTTGTAAAGCAGTTTTACAAGTGAAATGGAAAGGATATTAGCTTTTATCTCCAAGCCCCACCTTTACACAGTCACAGATTATTAATGTTTCATAAAAATGTTATAAACCTCACGCTAATATGATGAATTTATGTCAATAATGACAATTGACTCTTTAATTGGTAATGCTTAATAGAATTTCTTCCATGGGATGGGAAGCTGTGGATTCTGAAAATAATTCTACAATGAGTAATAGTCATTTTATGATTCTCTAGAACTTCCAGACCAGCACATAAAAATTTAAGACAAAAGAAATATTCCACGTTCTATTAATTAACAAGTTGATTCATAAAAAGATTGTACTGGTAGCCTACATAAAACAAGCTCACCAATTCTTCCTTAGCCCTAACTGTGTTTGGCAATACTGAGCACTGAACAACGCAGGTAGGATCCTGTTTCACGTATGAAAGATAGTACCTGTTTTTTCAACTCCCCTCCTCCCACCACTCCTTCATCACCTCCATCTCCTTTTCCTCCCTTTTTCCACCTCCTGCTGCTGCTGCTGCAAAATAGGATAACCAGAATTCTGAGCTCTTCTTAGAATCTTATTATCTTTTATTATTATCTCTTATTATCTTTTTCAAGAACCTTTACCTGTTACTGATTCATTTTCTTGCACTGATTACAATCTCTCATACCCAGTGTGCTATCATCAAAGGGATTACATGCCTTTACTCTAGGATTCACTTACTTAACAAGTATTTACATGCCAAACACTACATGCTCAGCGGTCAGGCTTCAGCGTGTGAGGCAGACTTAAACTTCCTCTTCAAGAAGCTTATCTCCATGAGCAGACAGTTTATTGTCTAATAGCCATGACTTTTTTTTGACCTATTGGAGTGTATTTCCAAATTTTCAAATATACGGGATTTTTTTTTTTGTGTGATATTTTTTGTTATTGATTTCTAGCCTGATTTCTTTGTGGTCAAAATATCTACTTTCTCTGATTTTAATGTTTTGAAGATTGATGAGATTTACCCAGACTATGGTCCTCTTTGGTAAATATTCCATGTACACTTGAAAAGGATATTTATTATGCGATTATATTGAGCAGTGTTGCGTATATTTTTATTGTCAAGTTTATTAATATTGTTTTTCAAATTTTCCATATCTTTCAGTGTTTTTATTTTTTTCTACTTGTTTGATCAGTTACTGAGGGAGGCACAGGTATTAACAACCCTACCCCAATTACCATGAATTTCTTCTTGTGATTCTATCTTTTCTTTATTTAATTTGAGACACTGTTATTAAGTCTATACAAAATTAGAATTATAATCCCCTAGTGAATTTAACTTTTTATTACTGTAAAGTATCCCTATTCATTAATATTAATGTCCTTTGAGTAAAGTCTACTTAACCTGATATAAATATATTAATATAGCTAAACCAGTTTTCTTTTGGTTAGTGGTACATTTTAACTTTTAGTGCTGTGTAACTTTTTTGTATACTATTTCAAGTGTGTGTCTTATATGTATAGTATAGTTGAATTTCATTTAAATTGAAACCTGTCTTATCCTTAATTGATTAGCCCATTTGTATTTGGTGCAAGAACCATTGTATTGGGCTTATAGCTACCATTTTATAATTTGCTAATCTTGCCTTGAACTACGTTTCTTTTTCTATCTTTTTTTTGCCTTCTTTTCTGTTGATTAAATTTCATTACCTCATTTTTCCTTTCTTTGCTTGCTCATTATTCATTTTCTTAACTGTAATTTGTGGTTATCCTACAAAATACATTAAAATTTTTGACTTATCAAGTTTTTATATAAATGCATACTTTAGTTGTTTGGTGATTATAATGTGATTTTTAAAGCATTTAACATCTAACATAATAGTGTGTTACTTATATGTAGGCATTTTACTATGTTTCAACTATATTTTAGTAAATCAGTTGAGATTTCATGTTAATGAATAACACAGCTATCATTTTAGTATGAAATCTTTGAGAGTTAGCAATAGATTATTTAGACTAAGCATAAGATATCTGTATTTGAGAAGAAAGTAACAATACACAAGTTGTTGTTGAAAACAGAATTAGATCTATTTTTTATTTGTCTCTCAGCAGGGCACTGTGAGCTCTATTTAATAACTGTCATCTATCCAAAACATGACCTCAATTTTCATTTTTCATATGAATGTTCAGTATCCTGTCAACAGTTTCAAAGTAAATAAGAAGACACAATTCCAATGAGGCTTAAAATTCCATAAAATGATTATAAGTATAATTTTGAAGATTGTAATAGAATATATTTTATGATTGTAAAGAATGATTTTTAAAAGTGTTTTCTGTTTAAAAAAAAAATTTTTTTTTGACTTCCAAGAATTTGGTTATCAACCCATAGCTTTCAACTAGACTGATAAAAAGGAAACTCCCAGAAATATATCCATATACTGTGGTGTAAAGTTGAGGGCAATTTTTAAAATTTTTCCCTAAAAGATTATCTTAATATAATATTTTTTGTGGAGATGGTAACAGTATAATGTAGCAGATGCTACTGTTGCCCAGCCTGTATCCTTGCTACATCATTACTTCAGTGCATTTCTGCAGACTTCCAAAAGCTATCATCTGCATCTCCTTGCCTGAAAGTGAATCTCTGACTGCTGAAACTTAAATTGCTTTTGTACACTTCAGACTTGGTATCAGAGAATTAATGGCTGACCAAAACAGCCCTCTACCTATAATTGATCTGAGTTGGTGTATAAATACCCCAACTCCTCACCTACCGGGGAAATGACTTTTATATTTCCCCAGGTAAGTTAAGCTCCAGTTGCCCACAAAGATAACTTGTTTCATAATGTCCCCTTCATTGGCTTTTTTTCTGCCCTGCCCAATGTCTACTTTATTACTTTAATTTCCTGAAATACCTCACAAATAAACTACTGACTCTCAAATCATTTTCTAGGTGTCAGCTTCTGGGGTAACCCAAATTAAGACAATTGGTACTGTAAGTGGTTTTAGAAAGCAGATACTCAGGCTAAAATTCTGAAGTTGAATCATTCACTGGCTAGATACTTATAGGACCCCATTACTGGTAGTAAGTTGGGTGATGATAACCCCAAAAATGCTGTAGCATTACAATAATCAAGACTCTCACCTGTGGTGAATTAGGATACAAATGGAATTAAATGCATGGGATCGTGCAATATCTCTAGCGATATGGGGACAATGATTATTATAGGAGCTGTGGAATTTTTTTTGTCATTAAACAATTAAAAACAAAAAAAAAACTTGAAGGTCAAGTTTACTTACAGTGTTATTAGAGTAAGGTATAAAACCATAAAGCACTGGTAACATTAAAGAGCTTCTCACCTCCTGCAACAAAGAGAGCACACTGTGCTGCAAATCAGGCCCAGTATCTGAGTCTGAGAAAAAAACAAAGTTATACATTTATAGAGAAGACCAAGTTCACACCCTGACAACTTTTATGACTCAAGTCAGAGCCGTGATAAAAAAAGAGTGACCTTTAAGACCTTGGATGAGAAATCTAGGTAGACTGAGGCCCTTAACCCCCAAGAATTTCCAGAATAGAAGTGGTACACTCCTCTTATCACACAATAACAGTATATCCCTTTTACTGGAGACCACGTCTGATGTCTTATACAATCATGTGTTTTTCTCTTCCAGAGCTTCTCCTGATTTCCCTCATTGCTTCTATACCAAGAACTATGATTATAACTCAGGATGGCCCAACTGGGGAAGTGCAAACTCTGTCATGTCAGTTATCTATTGCAGTATAACAAATTACTACAAACTTAACAGCTTAAAACAACAGACACATATCATAGTTTCTTTGCGTCATATTAAACAGGTAAGGAAGACTTAATTCAAGACTGTCTCAATAAGTGAAAGAAATAGAACTCAACTCCATTGAAACAAAAAGCAGGAGAGTTCTTAAGTGCTGGGAGGAGCTAGTGAAAATGTACTGGAGGATCTTATGGGGGAGGTTGGTCAATGTAATCACCACATTGGTGTTTGCTATTTGGTATTTAATTTATAGAAATTAGGCTCCTACCCTCTCACAGAAATTAGGATTAAAGGAACTATTTTCCTTGATGATTATATTTCAAATGTTTCCCAAGACCTTTAGAAAGTAGACCTTTAGAGTCTCAAGAAGATTTGCTTCTCAAAGATACAGAGAAGGTTTTACAATTACAAGTTTTCTAAAGTAAATGCCTATAGTCAGGAAAAAAACCTGTCAGAGGTTTAGTCCTGCTAAGGAAAATGTTGACACTGTCTCAGCCAGGGCTCACAGAGTGACTGATTTATTGTCAGTGGATCCCATATGTTACCTTGGATCAAGGAACCCATTTTACAGAAAATAACAGGAACAATAGACACAGGAGCTCATGGGATCTTTCAGTCCCAAATATACTTCATCACTTGGAAGCTGTCAGCCTAAGCTATGGCCTCTTAAATGCATAGCTGAAACACCAGTGTGAGGATGGTTCTACTTCAGGGTCAGGTGCTGTCCTTCAAATTGTGGCATATAGTTGAACCATAGGGCATAACATGGTGTTATAGCTCTATTTATTAAAATAAATAAATCTCAGAAACAGGATAGAAACAGTGGTTCTTTTTACCACACTTTCTGGGGCTCACATAAGGAATTTGTACTTTCTGTGCCAATAACTTTAAGCCCTGCTGAACCAGAGGTCCTGGTTTCCACGGGGATTCTTATAATAGGTAAAACAGTAAAAGTTCCGGAAAACCTAATTGCAAGACTGCTCCCTGATCATTTGGGGCTTCTCCTGACTAAAGACCATTAAGCAAAACAAACAAAATGTTACTATGCTAACCTGATTATCATGAGGAGATAGGATTGTTGCTATGTGTAGAAGTGGGGAGAATTATACCTAGGATTCAAGATATTCCTTGGGCAGTCTCCTGGTGCTTCCATGCTGATTGTTATTTATTGATGAGTAATTATAGTAAATAGGCATTACAAGGGCGTGTTATTCAGGGAAACAGATCTCATGGGTGAAGGTGTATGTTTACCTACTGGGCAAGCAACCAGAGCAGTGAAAAGGCTGGCAGAGAGTAATGGGAATATAGAATCATAGTTGAGGGGGTTGGGACAGGGTTAGTTTGTTCCACTCCTCCTTCCATTGTATTGTTTTCATGAAACTGTGACTGGCCACTGCATGAAGAAACAGAGGTAATATTGAGATAGTGAGTGAAATTAACTCATAATGGGGTATGGGAAGATCTGGCCAGGGCAAGTCAACTGTTACAGATGCTTTAGTGCCCCACCCATACACCTTCAAGCCTTGTCATTTCAGTGCATACTAATTGATTTCTAAGTGCAATCATTAGTGTCTCTTTAACTAAGGGCTTTATTTGGAAGCTTTTCTGCCCTGGTACACAGCAGGCAGGAAATGACAGGAAAAGAACACTTCTCAGATCAGTCCTCACCATTGACTCTGAGAGTTAATTTGGAAATAAAAAACTAAAAAACAAAAACAA
Organism: Rhinolophus ferrumequinum; assembly: GCF_004115265.2. Taxonomy (NCBI): domain Eukaryota; kingdom Metazoa; phylum Chordata; class Mammalia; order Chiroptera; family Rhinolophidae; genus Rhinolophus; species Rhinolophus ferrumequinum. The sequence goes on from NC_046296.1 coordinate 47,886,515, forward strand.
AAAACAAACAGCTCCCATGGTCCTAAAAGGAAACACGTGAGCCCGATCTACAATGTTTCCCAGACTTCTCTGGTTGTGTGGTTGTGTACAGTGGCAACTTGCTTGATTAAATGCTTGTCTCAAGGTCTGGCCCTGGGAAAATCTAAATAAAACAGACAGGCTTTGATAGCAAACTGACTGGGGGTCTGAATTTCATTTGGAAACATTTCTTTGTAGTACCTTTTCCCCGCTTTCTAATTTTCCCCTTCTTCATTTTGCAAACCAAATTTATGTTAGAATATAATTCATTTTTGCGACTTGATAGTGATAAAATCTTTATAATATTAACTAGATAATTTCTAATTGTTATTTCAATATCTTCCATTTCCTCATCTTTAAATTGTATACTAACATTCATTTTACAGAATATTTATCAGTAATAAATAAAGTATCTAGTTCTACATGTGGCATATACTGGACTCTCATTTTAAAGAGTCTGTATTTATTTAATGATAAATATCTTGCTTTAATACATTTAAAATCTAAACAAAAGGTATTTCATACTTATACCTGAATAATAGATACAGTTAACATTAATTGTGTAGTATTACATGATAACATATACAGCATATGTAAAAAGTAGTTTGTATTAGAATATATTCACTAGCAGACATGTATTTGAATGTTCATAGCAGTGTTATTTATTATAGCACCTAGTGAAACTACCCAAAAGGTCGTTAAGAGAAGAGTGAATAAACAAAATATAGAATGTTTATCTAATAGAATAAATACTATCCAGCAATAAAATTAGCAGTGTACGACTATTAGCAACAATATGGAATATTCCCACAAATATTCCATATTGAGTGAAAGAAGCCAGTCACACAAAAAATTACTTATTGTCTTTTTTGTTCCATTAACATAAAATGCAAAAATAGGCAAAATAATCTATGCTGTCAGAATAGTAATAACTTTGAAAGGCAGACAGAGGTAAGAAGAGGGCTTGGGGGCTTTTGGTGCGTTGATAATGTTCTGTTTTTTGACCTGTCTATTGGTTGTACAGGGGTGTTCAGTTTGTGAAAATTTAGTGAGATTTGTACTTAAGATATATGTACTTGTGTGTATGTGTGTGTGTGTGTGTGTGTGTGCATGTTAATAAAATGTTAAGGAAAGTAGACCAGAGTTAAAATCAGAAATGTTATTCTACAAGTTATCTGGCACAACCAGGTTTTACGAACAGTAGAGTACCTTATTTAAATACATCAAAATATTTCCTTTGACATTTATCATGGTTTCAACTGAAATACTTTATTACTGCCGGGTAATTGATTTCTATTGTATCATCATTTCTTAAGTAGTTATATGGTATTTGAAACTCCAACATCTATACAATATGCATCGGAATACTTTTTTAACTCAGTAAAAATTCATGACAAGCTTGACAGATTCTGATTCAAAAGAGTAAATGTATCCTTCAAATTAATTTTCCTGATATTACTTTGAAATGGTTTAAAATTGGCTTTCAACTTTTTAATTTCATTACATAAATCGTAAGAGACAGACAATATTTCTTGGATATTTACATTCTCATTATATTCTCCTTTCTTCTTTTGACTTTTTTCTTACATTTCAGTAAAAAAAAAAAAAAAGGAACAAAAAACCCCAAAAAACTATATATATATATGTATATTTCTTATCATTATACTTAACATCAGATGATAAACTTTATATTATTTTATATTCTGCCTTGATAAAGATTTGAATGGCAGAGAAGTGATAGTAGAAATTGAAAGATGATTTTATTCCATTGTTAATATCAAGGTCATACTGAAACTTGGTTTACCATAATTTACTACATGTTTATTGAAAACAAAATATATTTATGGCTAATCAAAACTCTATTTTGATTAATCAATCCACCCATTCAACATATAGAGTAACTACTTTAATACAACCAAATAATTGGACCCTGCTCTCAAAAAGCTCATTGTCTCCGTCAGTGGGACTGAGATATAGCAAAAATTATACTACATCTCAGTTGTCTTTCTAGAGGTGCTAAGTAGAGGTTTAAATAGTTTCTAGGCAAGCACTCATAAGACTTTCTGGGTTAGTAAGTGATTATTCTTTTTATCAGATTTTATTTAGATATTTTAGACAAATTAGTGATGACTTGTCATCTTCTACTTGTCATTCATTCATTCATTCATTTGTCTATTCATTCATTCTTGTTTTAGCCCCAGGTTTTCTTCTCCATGCAAGGTCAGCTCCTGGAGCATTTTGCTTCCAAATGCAGAAGGCCACACCTAAATTTATGCTGCTTTCTTAACCTGAAAAAGCTGCCAACACAAGATCCAACATTTATTTCCTCCATTAGTTTAACAAAGACTCGATCTCTTTGGGGTTTTAAGTGACATGCCAGGCACTAGACAGAGATCATGGGGAAACAACAACAAAAAAATCCACTTTCAAATCAAAGTGATAGGAGCTAAAACTAAGCTATGTATGAAGAACAGAAGCTCGTAAAGGTGTGAACAAGTGCTGGGTGGCAGAGGAGAGGGGATGGTGGTGTTGGGAAAAGAGATCTGGAAAATTTTTACTAAAGTGATAAACTTGTTGAAAAAAGGCTTCCTTCCCAAGTGGTAATGACCTCTTTGAGAATAGCCAATGTAATATGGAGAGGTATAGGGCAAGCTTTATATGCCACTTAGCCTATTATACCAAAGGGATGGATTTGCTTTGTATCAGTCTGCCTACAGTTCTTTACATACCATTAAACCAATTTGTCACCATGGCAATCATGTTGTTAGGAAGCCCAGACCACGTGAAGAGGCCAGCGATAGATACTCTGGTCAAGAGTTTCAGCTAAGGTCTCAGTTAACAGCCAGTATCACCCATTAGATTGTGAATGCGCAAGTTTTCAGAGAATTCCAGAACCCAGACTTGCAGCTGCCCCAGCTGACACTTAGTAGAACAAGTATGAGCTATTTCCGCTGAGCCCTGGAACCCTTTCCACATGATAGGTTGATGAGTGCAATAAATGTTTTTGTTGTGGTAAGCCAGTAAGTTTGTGGTAGATTTTATAAACCTGGCTGTAGTAGCTAGAATGATACATATGACCATGTGAGGCAAAGTAACTCTGAAATGAAAATCTGAACTTTCTCTTGAAAAAGCTTGCAGAAGAGTAAAACAATATATAGTAGTACCGCGGTTTTCAAATGTGTCCTTTGACAAACATTTCGGTTTACGAACACCATAAACCCAGAAGTTAATGCTTCGGTTTTGAACATGCCTCAGAAGTCGAACATGTCACGCGGCTTCCACCGAGTGCAAGATCCTGAGGCTTAGCTGTCAGCTGTTTTCGAACATTTCAGAACTCGAACGGTCTTCTGAAATGGATTACATTCGAAAACTGAGGTACCAATGTAAAATAAACGGATGAATTTCTATAGTATAAGGCATAATATATTTGAAATGTGTAATCATAAAGGCACAACAGTCAGGAAGGTTTTTAGGTTGAGACAGGAAATGTACCACTTTTGGAGTCATGAAATACTTCATGGAAAAGGTGACATTTGAGATGTGCTTTGTACCGTTTCCAGAAAAAATATGTGTTTTTGTTCTTATACAAAATATGTACTTTGAACGGTAATTTAGTTTCTTTAGCATTGTAGCATGAATCTGACAAATGTAGTTAAAAAAATGTTTTTCCCATTCCCTGTTGTCTGTCCATATATGTAGATTAAAATGTGTGGGATGAGAGTGTCTTGATATGGGTTCCGTACTGAAATCTGTAGAGTCTGCAAAGAGATAAGATGTATTTGCTTCACATCTTTCACCAGGGCTTCGGACACTTAGGGCACCTGAAAGTGCATATGCAGTTGGATTGGAATCCTATTTGAAAAATGAGCTGCCCTATTGTGTGTTTATTACAAACACTAAGATAAATAACCCTGCCGCTATAACTTGAGGGTTTAACCCTCATGTATGAAATATCCCCTATCAGAGCAATTTATGGGCTGAGTAGTTAAGGAAGAGTAGAACTCAAAGCTGCTGAGAATTAGTAATACAGATTTTATTCTTCTCTTTTCAATTTCCAGCTGAGTGCTTCTCACTTGCTGGTTCCAGTGTGGATGCCTCTAGGAGAATTACCTTCTGACTATTAAACCAGAGTCATTATTTTGAATTGCCTTACATTTGTAAGATGTTAATTCACAACTAGAATTTTCCAAGTGATGAAGTGATCTCTAGGCTAGTCAGAACACAAAGTGTAAGAGTTTCACAACTCAGGTATTTCTCAAAAAACATTAGAAACCCAAACCTGAGAACTATACAGGCTGTGTAATGCCTTTTCAGGCAAAATTTTCTTAAAGAATTTTCGCATGGTTGAAGTTAACCAGATAATTGTCTATTTTTGAACATTAAATTAAAAACAGAATTGAAATATCTAAAGAATAATTTTAAATACTTCAACATTTAGGTATAACTAAGCAATGTGACTCTTAACTTTCTGATTCAATGTGCCCCTCCCTTGGCTCCCATTCTAAGAGCAAAACACTAAGAAACCATTGACCCAATTTGTTCTATCATGATAATTTGTTGACATTTTAGCACTTGCTTTGGCTCAACCACTCTAAAAACATAGTTTTTTCCATTATGAAAGCTAAATCTGATGAATTAGCCCACAGAGTCTCATTCAGTATAGACTTGCCTAAGGACCCATATTGATGAACAGCTGTATAAACATAAACAATTCTGCCCTCTAGATGGTGAATTACTGCAATGAGAAATGTGATATTTCATCGAGTTAAGAGCGTATATGTGAATATTTGCCCTATTTTTGATGAAAATAATAAAAATTAGTTATAATGCCCAGTGTTTGTCAACTGAAGCAATTTTGCCTCCCCGCAGGGGACATTTGGCAATATCTGCTGACATTTTAGATTGTCTGAACTGATTTTCATCTAGTATGTAGAGGCCAGGAATCCTGCTAATATCCTGCAATATAAGAACAGCCCTCCATAACGAAGATTTGTCTGTTCCAAAATGTCAATAATGCTAAGGTTGAAAAACTCTGCTATATACCTCCTGTTAAAATGGATTATAAACAATATATTTACTTACACTTTCCATTTTTAGATGACATAGTTTGTCTTTTAAGATAATTCAGAATGAGTTTGAATAATAATATTTCTTAAAACAAGAACTATTTATTGATCTACTGAAGTTCCAAAGGCATTTAAAAAAAAGAAAACGGTAATTTAGTTGAATAGAGATAAGTGCTATTTATGTCTGAAGTTTGCTAGTTGAACTTCTAGGCATAACACTAAGTGGAGGAATATTGAAAAGATTAATTTGATACTCTTTGTAAAGTGGTTTGAGTGTAACTCCTCTTGAGTGTAGAGGAGAACTTACTCCAAATAAGGAGGAATGAAGGGGATGACCTTAGCGGCCGTGTCAAGGTATCCCTACTCCTTAGAGACAGAGATTCTTATTTAGGTGAAAGCATGCACATGGCTTCCTTTCCCATCATTTCAGACAGTCAATTTAAGAATCCACTGGAAGTAGCAATTTAAAGACTTGATAAATTGGGGGTTGGTGCGGGAGGGGGGGGGTGTGAAAGAAAGAAAAGAAAAGGAAATAAGGAGCTTACAAATGTTAATATTTAAGAGTCTCTGCCTGGAGATATTCCTTTCTAAGTGATGGTGTTTGAGAAATCTGCCTTATGGCCCAGGTTTTCTTTTGTATTCTGCACTTGGCTTACCTCTCCTCTATGACTTAAATGAACTAAACTTGAAGACAGATGACTCTTTTGTATAAAAGAATTGGATGAGAAAGTTATAAATAAATTCCAATTTTTAAAAAGACAGTTACCTTTTCACAATAATGAAAAATGGCTCTCTTTGAATTCTAAACATTTTAAATTCTGAGAAAGCCCATTTTATAATGTAAGGTGTACAATATAGATTTATATTTTAAATGTAATTTTAATAGAATTGATAAATCCTGCATAATAATTCAATTTACCTCTGTAAACATTCTCATTTTCTCTTTAACTCAGTAGTTGGATGAAAACAGACCCCCAGGACCTCATTTACTTGTTATACCTATCTCATTTACAAACCAATTAATTTACATTTTTAGCATTTCAATTACAGGGTTCCATGAATACTCTGTAAATAATCTATAGTGAATAGCTTTCTAAATTCAAACTATTCTGAAACTAAAATTTTAAGTGTTCTGTCATTTGATATAAATCAAACTATGCTAATAAGACATGTGACATAAACCTAAATATGTACTAAAATATATTTTTAATCCAAATGAAACAATGTATTGATTATAAAAAAATCATGCAATTGTATTTTTGGATCCTTAAAAAAACACAATATGCAAATGTATATGTACCAGTGTGTAGAACAGTGCTTTGCCCATAACAGAAGCTCAGTATTCATGTGTTATTCTGATGGGGACGATTCCTACCTGTTCCCAAAGCCTTATTCCTCTTCTTCCTGAGCACGTGCCTAGATAAGTGAATACAGCCATGTAATGGAAAACTAGCTAATGGATGTGAGCAATGTGCACTTCCTGGTCTGGCCCATAAAAACTTCCCCAGGCATGTGTATTTCCCTTCCAGTTGCCCATCAACAACCGGGAGAGATCCTAGGGTTATGTGGATCCTTGAATTTCTGCTTGAAGAAGAACTGGATGGCTAAGAGCACTTTTTTCGGTCTATTACATGAGTGAGAAATGAACTTGTAGAGTACAAGTCATGAAACGTGAGGGTTTATGGGCTTTTATCTGTGAAAGCATTCAGCGTTGTGTTACCCTGGCACTTTGGAAGTTAAAAATCTCAAGTAAATTTTCTCTGACATATGGAATCATGGAAATAAATTGTTTGGGAAGTGTGTGTGTGTGTGTGTGTGTGTGTGTGTGCGTGTGCGCGCACGCGCGCGAGCGTGTGTGCATGTGTGTGTTGTGTGTGTGTAAAGGACACACACACAACACACACACATATCAAATATATGTATCAAAACAAACATATTTACATATCTATGTTTTGATAATTTCCACAAATATTCTTTTTATGATATTTATTATTGTTCATTGAGAAAGCTTACCAAATCTAAATTCAACGAGCTAAGGATTAAAAGCCTGTTTTATTTCAGAAAAGAAAAAGCCTGTTCTTCTTTTCACAATGAATTTTAGAATACTCTTATTCACATAAAGCTGCCTGTTTAATCCTTACACTGTTTTGTTCTGTGTGATTTTTTCTTCATTCATAATAACTCAACTTCTAGGACTTCCCCTTGGTTTCACTTTTTATTCCAACTTTATCTTTTCTGCCCTTGACTTTTCTGCCGCTAGTAGTCAGGTATCATAAAACTTTTACCACAAAAGTACTAAGCATTTGACTTATTCTAAATATTACATAAACCTGGACTATATTCATTTTGAATGTTCTCTTTTGATTAGATCAGTATCTCAGAAACGACTCACCTGATATTCACCTTCATAGAGTTTTTTTTTTTTTTCCATTTAAAGCAGTTGAACTGAACAAAATGGTTTCTGTTTTTCTTTTATTGTCTCAGAACTGTTAACCCAAGTACCGTATATAAAACCATAGGTAAGAATTTCAAAATTATATGCATCTGGTGACATTTCTCTTCACAACGTGAACACTACTGCGTGTTCTTTCTCACTATGGTAGCTTTTACAAGGCACACAATGTCACTGGCTTTTATTTCACTGAGAAACTCCCATGCTCACAAAAGGCTGACAGCTCTCCTCCAACTAGTGAGATTTCAGAGGAGATGGTGACAGCCTGGTTAAGCCAAGCTTCACAATGGATCGTCCTTACAGTGTTAACATGAAAAGTCGGAGAGCAGAAGTTAGACTGAATAGAGTCCCAGATAAAAAAGGAAATAAAGGCCTAAAACTTGTGTCACATAACACTTATTTTCCTGAGTAAAAGTTACTGAGATATAATAAAGAACAATGGCTTTAAAATAAAAAAGACCTAGATTCACATATTTTAATGCTCTCAGTTTTAGTGTCTTCATCTTAAAAAAGAGGAGACAAGATTATCTATATAATAGGATCATTATGATGGTTAAGTGAAAAATAACGTGTGAACAGTCCAACTCTGCCTCAGTCACTCATCACTAATACTTATTAAACGCTCTTATGTGCCAAGTACTCTTCTAGGCACATAGACAATCACCCAGGTCCCATGGGGCATACTTTCTATGGGAGAAACTGAGAAAAAAGAAGACAGATAAGTGAAATGTGTAATACATTTGATAATGAAAAGAAAAGGAGATAGTGAAAAGAAAGGAGGAAAATGATGTAGAAAAGGGGTAGAAAGTGTTGTATTTGGAATAATAGGATGGCTTAAGAGTCAGGATAATCTCACGAAAAGGTGACATCGTAGTAAAGTGAGAGAGTGAGCCATGTGGATACTGGAAGACAAGCATTTTAAAGCGAAGAAAGAGCGAATACAAAAAAGTGTGCCTGACATATTTCTGGAACAGCAAGGCAGTCTTGACTCCATCTGAGTGAGTGAGGGTAGAAGTACTGGGAAATGAGGGTCAGAAGTATCATGTATGGTCTTGTAGTTCTTTGTCAGGGCTTTGGCTTCTCTTGTGATGGAGATGACATGCCTAGAGAATATTGAGCAGAAGAGTGACATGATTTGACTTACCTTTTCATAGGATCTCCCTGGCTGCTGCTGTGAGGATATGGATAGAACGGAGACAAGTAGAAAAGCAGATCAATTTAAAAGATTTTTTGTAATCCTGGTAAAAGTTGAGGCTCATTTGGCCCAGAACGGTAGCACTACAAGTGATAGGAAGTAGTTGCATTTTGTATATAATTCAAAGGCAGAATAGGCAGGACTATCTGACAGGCAGGGATCCTATATGGAACTTGAGAGACAGAGAGGGGTCAGGGATGACTCTTTTTACATTAATAACTGAAAGAATATTAGTTCTTTTCTCTTTGCCTTTTTGTCTTTCTCATATTTGGGGGCTTACTGATTGACACAAAATGATCATTTATCTTCTCAAAACTGGATTTCCAAAAAGTTTATAAATGAAGAGTCTGCTAGTAAGTGACATAACCAGAGGACTCTAGGTGGAAATTGGAGGGAAGATGGCCTCGACCACATTCTTTTTTTATTTTTCTAAAATTTCAAGTTGCTTTATTGATTTGAGATTTTCTGTTTAAAAATAGGTGTTCACAGCTATAAATCTCCATTTAAGCACTGTTTATGGTTGCATTCCATTTGTTTTTGTATGTATTGTTTCCATTTATCTGAGTGTTTTCCAACCTACCTTGTGATTTTTTTTTTCCTTGTTCATTGGATATTTAGAAGAGTGTTTTTAACTTCCGAAGTTATTTTTTTTTAATTTCTTTTTTTATTATTCCTTTATGGTTGGGAAAAGTACTTGGTATGACTTCTATCATTTTTAAGTTTCTTTAGGTTTGTTTTATGAACTAATGTATGGTAAATTCTGCATAATGGTTCATTTGCAATTGAAAAGAATGTGTATCCTGCTTTTATTGGATGAAGTGTTCCATAGATATCTGTTAAGTGTATTGGGCTTATAGCGGTCCCCATGTCCTCTATTTCCATGTTAATCTTCTGCCTAATTGCCCTGCACATACTTTTTTATTATTATTATTACTTTCAAATGCACAAAGCAAAATAATAGTTAGACATTCACACCCATCACAAAGTGATAACTCCCTTTCCCCAAGCTACTACCCTGTGACATCTTATATAGCCGTTATAATATAATTGACTCTCTTCCTGATGCTATCCTCCCCCTGCCATGACTACAGATATATCTATTAATTATAGTTGACATACAATATCATTCTACTTCAGTTTCAGGTGTACAGTGCATTGGTCAGGCATCTACGCAGTCTATGAAGTGATCCCCTTGATAAGTCCAGTGTCCATCTGACACCCTACATAATCTTTACAACATTGTTGATTATATTCCCCATTCTATACTTCATATCCCCATGACTATGTTGTATCTTCTAATTTGCTGTTTCTAATACCTTCACTTTCTCCCCGATCCCCAACCCTTTCGCGTCTAGCAGCCCTGTACATTCTTAAAGGTAGAATATTGAAGTCTTCACCTATATGGTAGAATTATCCATTTCTCTCTTCAATTTCATCAATTCTACTTTATCTATTTTGGGTTTCTTGTGTTCGGTGCCTATAAGTCTATAATCTTTATGTATTTAAGATGGATTAATCCTTTTATCTTGCTTCTTTGACTTAACATTCTTAAAATTTTTTGACTCTTGACAATCTGTCTTAAATTCTATTTTTGTGTGATGTTAGTATAACCAGTCCAGCTCTCTTTTGGGTCCTTTATGAATGGTGTATCTCTCTCTTTTTTTTTATCCTTTTGCTTTGAACCTATTTGTTTATTTGAGACTAAATTTTGTCTCATGAATACAGTGTACAGTTGTATCATATGCTTTTATATATCCTTCTAGCCCCTGTCCTTTGATTGTAGTATTTAGTCCATTCACTTTAATTATCATTACTAACAAGGGGGGATTTTTGTATGCAAAGTTGCTATTTATGTATTTTAAGTCTTTTTTGTTTGTTTTTTCCTCTGTGCCTATTTACTTTCTTCTTTTGTTTTCAAAAGAAGATATGTTCTGGTGTACCATTCTGATTTCCTTGATTTCTTTACTTTTTATTTTTGGATTATTTCTTAGTGGGCACCCTGGGAATTACTTAATTTAAACAATCTTGTTCATATTAAAACCAACATAATTTCAAAAGTATAGAAACGTTTTTCTCCTATTAGCCCTATAACTTTCTCCCATCCATGTGCTATTATTGCAATACAAAGTCCATCTTTGTATGTTATAAGTCTATCCTTAAACAAACTCTAAATAAGTAGCTATTTACAGTAAAGTGGATTTCAGGAAGTATTTTGACCTCTAAGGCCATGAAGAATGTAATGAACTCTCAGAAACTAATTTGGTACTAGTCTAGTCTGTTCCAAAAAAGACAACAGATTTTAGTTTGACTGTAATATACATTAAGATTGACCGTTTAACCTAAAAGTAAAGTTCAGTGTCATGCACACATAAGTTATCATCAAAGGTCCAGAAAATTCTACAGGAGGTTAGGGAAAAGGATTGTTAAATTGCATCCATATAATACAATTTCCAAACCTTGACCTACTTATGCAAAGGTAATAAGGCACTTTAAGGTAAGATAGCCACAAATGATCAGAAGTTTCTCTGTGTTCTTCTTAATTCTTCAGATCATATGTTTGAGGGTCCAAAAGACCTCACTCAGGTTCAATGATTACTAAAGGAACTCATGGAACTCAGAAACACTATTCATTATAACAAATTACAGTTATAATTCATTATAACAAAGGGGAAAAAGATGGATAGAGCAAGTTCGACGAGACACCAGGCTCAAGCTTCCAACTTTCCTCTCACAGCACGATCATGTGCACAAAACTTATTTCTCCCAGAAACAATATGTGAAAATATACACAGAGCATTGCCAGCCAGGAAAGTTCACCTGAACCATGGTGTGGCCCATCACAAAGTTATAGTTGACCTTCATCTCCAGCCCCTTTAGAGGTCAAGCTGTTTCTGTGTGGCCCAAAGTCCCCACAATAAATGACGATGTCTGCATGAACTCTCTGGTGTGACCGACTCAAGCCCCCCCATGTGAACCAAGGCACACTTAGCAGGGAGGATATTATAAGAGCTTACAAGTTACCTCCCAGGAACGGAGCAAGGGCTAAACCTTTCTTTGGAATGTATAGAGTATATGAACAACCCAGACTTGCTGAAGTAATCCTTTACTGCATAGGATCCCAGCATGAGAAGCCATGAGACTGATCTGAGTTTCAGGAAAGTGGCCCATACTCTTATAGAGCCTGAGGTTTCACATGTATGCCATAAGGAATATTTTTCATCATGCTAGGACAAAAATATTTCACCAGATTTTCATAGTCAAGAAGGCGATTTATTTCCCTGGGCAATTCATTTCCCGAAATTCAATGGCCTTGTGGTGAACTCCATAAGCCATCTACAAAATAAATGCTTACTATAGATCTACTTACTGGGTATCTGGAAATAAAAGCAATGCAGTCCCTTCCCTCAAGGAAGCCATAGTCCGGTGTAAAGGCAGCCAAGAAAAAGTGCTTAAATATGACAATGGAGGTGCTGTGAAAAGCAAAAGCAAAGGGCCTAATGATACACAGCAGAATTGTCCCTAACTTGGTTAGAGGAGGCAGAGATCATTGCTAATAAGAAGTAACATTTTGTGCTTTAGCTTCCACTTATGAGTGAGATCACATGGTATTTGTCTTTCTCAGCCTGACTTATTTCACTTAACATGATACCCTCTAGGTCCAACCATGTTGTCACAAATGGTAACATTTCATTTTTTATGGCCGAATAATACTCCATTTTATGTATGTACCACACCTTTTTTATCCAATCATCTATTGATGGGTATTCGGGTGGTTCCCATATCTTGGCTATTGTTAATAACACAACAATGAACATAGGGGTGCGTATGTCTTTTCAAATTAGAATTTTGAATTTCTTCAGATAAATATGAGAACTGGAATTGCTAGGTCACAAACAAAACAGAAAGAGACTCACAGATACAGAGAACAAACTGATGGTTGCCAGATGAGAAGGGGGTTGGGGAGCTGTGTGGAAAAGGTCAAGGGATTAAAAAGTACAAATTGATAGTTACAAAATAGTCATGGGGGTGTCAAATACAGGATAAGGAATATTGTAATAGCTACGTATGGTGCCAGGCGGGTACTAGACTGATGGGGGCATCACTTCGTAAGTTATATAAATGTCTAACCCCTATGCTGTACACCTGAAACTAATATAAAATAATATTCAATGTCAACTGTAATTAAAAAAAATAAATTATTAAAAAAGAAAGAAAAAGACCAAAAAAAGCATTACAAAATCCTTACCACTTTTGCCACATCAAAAAACAAAACAAAACAAACAAACACACAACAACAACAACAAAGTGACATTAACTCTGAAGTCTAAAGGACAAATAGGAGAAGGAGAAAACCAGAAAAGCACTTAATTGTTGGAAATCAGTCCCTCCGCATTCATGGAGTTATGAGGTAAAGTGAAGTGCTTGGGGGGATCTTTGAGAATGTTCGTTTGGATGAGGAGAGGAGTGCTGGTACCACCGAAAGCATGATGACCGTAGAATCTTGTGGAAGTGCCAGAACCATGCAGTATGTAAGGCTGATCCATTCTCTGACATACTAAACTTTTTAGCTGTATCATTCCCTCACCAAAAAAGTGGAAATTCAAATAAATAGCAACAATGAAGTTTTAATTGAATAGTAACTGATTATTCTAAAGTTATTTAAGCACAGTGTTTTCCTTTGTTTCTCAATATAATTCATGATTTTGTTCTAGAGTACTGCATTTTCTGTTTGTACACATATGAACAAACATAGAAATCAGTGCAATAATTTGGGAGAGACTGACAATATTCTTGGTGTGATTAAAAAGGGACAGAGCAAGTGAAGCATTTTGCCTGGGTGATGAGACTGGGCTGTACAGGTCGAGCCCCTAGATTTCTCCTCTATCCTAGGTTCTCAAGTTCTGGGTTTTGAAGTCTGCTTCCAATTGCTATCTTTACTTCATGTATTTGAGCCCATGACAGTCAAAATCCTAAAATAAGCACAAAGTAAGTAAAGGGACATCTCTGAATCTGTGCACACAAAAGACTGAAGGGTTTTGAAATTTATTTCTTTAGCAAAAATGTTAAATAACATCTATTGCAAGATTGGGTTCTTCTCCCAATGAAGCTGAAATGATTGCCAGAATGAACTTCAGAGATTTTCTCAATGTCTCAACTTTAGATAACAATTAGAACAAGTTAATTGGTTCTGCATACTCTTATCCAACTCCTGCAATAGCTCTGGAAAGATTTAAACATGATGACGAATACATTTTAACAAATATGGGTAATTCTCCTTATTGGTCTTTAAATGAATATGTGCTGTCAGCTGAATTCAGTGGCTGTTTGCTGTTTTTGAAAGCCAGAGATTAATAATAGCCTGCTTGAAAGAATAGATTTATTTTCTGGCCTTGCTGACAGAATAAAAATGTTAAAGGCTGATTGTCGAATTCATTGGTAACAATTAATTCCCCTGGATAATGCATGTGTTGTGGCCTGTGGTGAGTGCAAATGGCCAGTGTTCATATTAATCTGAAACTCCAGCCCTATAAGTGATGTTAGAGCTTGGTTCAAAATATCCACAGTGTTCACAGCTGACTGAGAAGGAGACAGAGGTGGTCAGTGGAGATGGGAGCAATTCTTAAACCCAGGTGTAATTTATCGGGAAAGGAAATGATTTTGAATGACTGTTTGATTCCTTATCCATCAAAAATGATTTCCTGTCAGTCTGATAGATTCTACCTCACGCTGAGAATAAGAACAACAGGTGATCTTTATAGGAAAGCAACGAATAGCATAGGCTGTAATATAAAAAGTAACATAACAACGACAACAAAGCAAAAATCAAGATTTAACAAAAACTTATCCAGGCTGGTTTGCAACAACATGTGCCAAATTATTCTGGACTTCCAGAATAATATAAGTTAACTCTGAAACAAGTTGTTAAGTTAGTGTCAATAAAGTTGTTGGAAGCTCTCCTCCCACACAGACAAATGTCTGTACTTTGTGTCAGTAATACAGAGGGAGATGAGGCTGTACTAGAGAGCAGGAATACACCGCAACAGGTGTAGCTGTTTGTAGTCTCTGTGAGGCTTTTAAAATTCTCTAGTGAAAAAATTACTGTCTAGAACAGGTTTTGACAAACTATGGCTCACAGTTCAGATCTGTCCTGGTGCCTGGTTTAGTAGACAGCTTTCTTAGAACACAGCCACCCTTGTTCATTTTGTGTTTTATCTGTGGCTGCTTTCACACTACAAAGGCAGAGTTGAGTAGTTGCAACAGAGACTGAAGGCTGCAAAGACTAACATATACACTATCTGACCCTTTTCAGAAAAAGATTGCTGGCCCTAGCTCAGCATTCGTACACGGTATTGCAATGTACCACCCCTCATCCTGCAGCCCTAGGCAGTTGAGGCCCTGAACTGAAGCGAAGCAGCTCTATACTAGAGATTTCCATGGGAGGGTGGGGAGGGTCTCTCGAAGATGAGGGCATGCTCTCTCCAGCATTGCTGATTGCCTACGATGACCTGACTGTGATGTCATCGAACAGAGTGTCCAAAGTAGGAGAGAGCCACAGTCCTGTCATGGACTTACATGCTTGCGGGAAGACATATATTCAATACACAATTACACAGCACTTGCCCTCTTAAAAATGGCATTTTAAAATGTTTATTGCACAATGAGAGTTATAACTTAGTCTGCGTTGGGGACAGTGACAGGAATGAGAATGATGCCTGAAGGGTGAGTAGGAGATCAAATGGGAAGTGTGTTAGACAGAAAGTCAGTTTGACAGAGAAGTTTGGTAACTTCAAAGAAGAGACGCTGTGTCAAAAAAATAGAAATGTGTTAAAAAGCATGGTTAGATAGGTCTAAAACATTGTCTCAGAAACGAAAGAAAGAGAAAGAGGGAGGTAGGGAGAGAGAGAGAGAAAAGAAAGAAAGAAGGAAGGAAGGAAGGAAGGAAGGAAGGAAGGAAGGAAGGAAGGAAGGAAGGAAGGAAGGAAGGAAGGAAGGAAGGAAGGAAGGAAGGAAGGAAGACCCAAAACAGAAGCCCTTTGGAGTCTGTGGAGAAGGGAGTTGGCTTAAAATCCCCCTATGGCCTTCTCAGTAAAAATTGGAGGCTAATTGTATAAAGACTCTCCATACCTAATCCACTTTCTAACCTCTAAGGAAGAGTCACAAATAAAAAATTCACAAGTTTGCTTTGAATTAAATGGACTTTTAGCCCTCAACAGTTTTCATCTTTCTACCCTTCACAGATTAGCTGCCATAAATATAATAGTTACATGAGATAAATAGTTCAATGAGTGAGTTCCTAAATATAAACCTAGAATCCTGTGAGGAATGAGGGAATAAATAACTATAGCAGTTATTCAAGCAACTTGTTTTTAATTGGTCTTCACTTTCAGGTTAAGCAAAGTTATTTGCTGTACCTGGAGGGGGAATTTCCAAAAAGTGGTAAGACTCTTTGGGCAATGACTTCTCTAATTAGACAAATTATATTCCCTTGTCATTCTTCTTACACCAGAGCCCCTCCTTGCTTAGAGTAAGAAATTTGCCCTGGTTATCTCCTTAAAGAGGGCTGGGTGGGTCAACATAGAATTGAGGCTTGATTTAAGGGACAGTATCTCTCTCCCTAAGGTATAAATGGATGACCTAAAACTATAAGAAAACAAGCAAAACAAACACTAATAAAATAACTGGAAGTCACAGTTCATTCATTTGGATGCATAAGGGATCAGATCAAGTCTATTTCTCCTGTGTTGAAATAATGTCTTCTATCCAGCCTTAGTTTATTCATCCATCAACCTGCCTGAACTTTCTCAGCAAACCCTCAGTCAACCTTCCTCCCAAACATGGTTTCTAATTTGCATCTTGTCCTTTCCCAAGCTCTGAATCTCTCTTCTTTACCCCTTCCTACTTTTCTCAAGTCATCTCTTCTCTCTACCCTTTTTTTTACAATTACAGTTCTGAGGAGCACTTGAAATCTTGTTCCCCAGCATACGTCATCAGTTTAGCTCAAATAATATTATAGTTCCTGTTATTTTCTCCATTTATCTTACTTCTGTTGTATATCAAAATGCAAAACTATGAACATACACAGTGGCCCAGATCATTCAATGACCCATCACTGGGTCTTTGAACAAAGCAACATGTTTTTTTGTAGAAATATGTCATTATAATCTCGATTTTGAGATTGCATCTAAATCAGAGGCATCCCTAAGCTTTCTAAACATAATCAATAAGTATTGGTTTCCTAGGGCTGCTGTAACAAATTACCACAAACTGAGTGTCTTAAAATAAGAGAAATGTATGCTCTCACAGTTCTGGAGGCCAGAAGTCCTAAATCAAGGTGTCAGCAGTGTCAATATTTTCTCTGAAAGCTCTAGAGGAGGATACTTCCTTGCCTCTTCCTCTTCTCATGGTTGCTGGCAATCCTGGGGGGCCTTGGGTTTGTAGGTGCATCACCCCTTTCTCTACCTGCATCATCACATGGCCTTCTCCCTGTGTCTCTCCACATCGTCTTCCCCCTGTACTTCTCTAACATTTTCTCTTTTTTCCTTTTGAAACTTCTCATGAGCTGAAACTTTATATGTCGTATTTTTTTACCCTCGTTTCCCACATTTTCCTTTCCTTTAATTTTTTGCTTGTACTACAGAAGTACTCAGGTCTGTCTTTAGACAGTTATTTTTTTTTCGATGGTTTATCAACCATTGTTCAACCCTTCTATTCAGATTTGTTCCTCTAACTATATTACTTGTTTTATTGATGGTAGAATATATATTTGCTTTTTTCTTAATTATTTCTATGTTTTGTATTCATACTATACCATACTCATCTTTTGATCTCTATAAATCCTTCTAACCATTTGGACATTTTTACTTTTCATTCAGATTATGCTAGTGTCTCAAGGTCATGGGCTTTGCATTTTCTCCTGCATTTCATGTACTGATTCCTTCTTGTGATGGTGTCTTTTCTGGCTAGTTTGTAAGGTTTACTCTATCTTATCACAATGACAGTTTTTCTAGGGATTCCATGTGTCCAGGTTTGTGGGAGCATCCCAACAGCACCGACACATGATCATGATGCTTTTGCCTAATATTAGAGAGATCGCTGCTGCAGAACAAGTTTTTTTGTTTGTTTTTTTTGGTGTTTTTTTTTTTTTTGTCTTTTTGTCTTAAAGTGTCTGAAACACATAGTTGTTATGAATTCAGATTCTATTCCCAAGGTTGGTATGAACCAGAAGAATGGTCTCCACTAGGTGTCTCTGAGCCCCTGAGCCCTGAGTGGGGGAAATCTTCCATGCTGCTTTCCAGGACTAATGGGTGTTGTTTTAAGCTCTCTTTCTTTTATGTGACAGGCTTTGTGACTCTTGATACATGCTTTTGACTTAATTCCCCTCTTCACCTCAGACGTTAGACCATTTTCTTTTATCAGTTTAATAATGGCTAACGTATTCTAAAATACTTTTATTCTTTTTTTTTTTTTAACTGTCCGTGGGTTGAGGGTGGCTTTTGAATCAGCTTGGATTGCCATATTAATTGATAATATATGCCAGACAATTTGAAGTCACGTTCAAACTGGTCAGCCAATATTCAGCTATAGCTCTTTAGTTAGAGACACTGAAAGTGGCATAACCAGAAGTGTAGTCACTATGAGGCTAATAAATCTAAGCTTCAGAGGCTCCTGCATGGGCTATTTTTACAGTCCTATAAAATAGTAAAAATAGGTGTTTTGTGTTATTTTTTTAAAGACACACACACACACACACACACACACACACACACACACACAATTATATAAGTACCAGGCCCGGTAAAACCCGGGACGTCTCCTGGGTATGCTTTTGAAAGATTGAAGTTTTAAACCAGAAAATTCTAAATACTAGCAATTATCAATGCTAGCAATTATAGATCTATACAGAGTGCCCACGACAGTGGACAGAATCTTAGATTTTCAAAATCTTTGTAAGATGGAAAGAGAAATACATTTTCAGTCACAAATGAGCACTAAAAGTTGGCATGATTAAGAGAGAATTTGTTCAAGAAGAGTATGCCAGAATGAGTGGAAGTCTCAAGAAAAGTGCCAACAAAAAGGAATATATCACACTATACATACACACACACACACTCACCCACACACACACACATATACACAGAGGATGTCAAAAATGTGTATACATTTTAAGAAAGAAAAAAACTGTATTAAAATTGTAATAATATATAAAGATAGCAAAAGATGAATGCAAGTCATGTGTATACATTTTTTGATACCTCTAGTTTATACACATATATACGTATATGAACTAGAAAGTCATACTCCTAGTGCTAAAGGAAAGTGATAAAATGCTAGCAGTCGAAGAGGAATGCACTCCTACTCAAATCCAATTTTAGTTCAGTCTTTTGAATCACAAAAATAATCTTTATAATAGAAATGTAGTGCAGGACACAACCAAGTGATAAAATAATCTAAGATTTCCAGCTAGCGAGTGAAGAAGCACATAACAAGATACTAAAGAGACTTCAAATAGTTGGAACAATTACGAAAATGAGGGAGAGAGAATGAGGGCACACTCAGAAAATGGGAGATTAAGCAAATGTTCTGAGTTTTCAAAATGAGGAGAGAACACATAAGTTAATTGAGAAAATTACAATCTGAGGGTGAGAAACTATTCTAGTAAAATTTTAAATAATTAAAGAATCTGACTGGATTTTATAAAAGTGTACGATAATCTTTGTTATCTAGCTGAATGCAAAGCAGTAAGTATATAATAACAAGCCTCCCTCATTCATGATTTAGATAAAATTTCTAGGAGGCTCTTACGTAGTAAATACATTCACTGATCAGTAATATCAGTACACATGGATATGATGGGAACTTCTTTAGTGGAAAACAAAATAGGGTGATTTTAAGAAACCTATTTATTGTTGATTAAATTCTGTTGAAACCCAGCAGGGGAGTTGCTGGTGGAAAGCCATGTGGCTGTTTGAGGCTTTATAATAGTGCTTTGAGTTTTTGCTTTGAGGGTTGTTTTTTTGTTTTGTTTTGTTTTGTTTTTTTGCTTTTTGAAATTTTTCCAATTCAAAAACATTGAAGGCAGAGTTGTCAAATTTTTAAGTGCTACGAAATGTGGCAAAAGCTAATTTAGTAGGAGTAAGATCAACATTCTTTTATTTAGGTCAAAACTAAAGAGAGAGAACTAGAAAAGAACTGTATTCAGACAACAGTTGACAAACTAAGTAGACACAGTCTCTGCGAGAAACAAAAAGTGGGATCCACCAAATAAAGGAGGGATCCACCTCTTACAGAGAATTTTCCTGACCCCAGTTCTCATTTTGGTTAGTCTCATGTAAATGAGGTTTCCAAATTATGCAGTTTGGCTGGGTTAGTATGTAGGCAAATAAGGGTACGTTTTGTATAGTTCTGATTGGTCAGGGCAGATCACAGTCTATTGGTTGAATGACAGCATGGCAATGAGGGAATAAAGAACTTCCTGGCAGAAGTTCACTCAGAGGGTGTAAACAAGCTGGGCACAGTGCAGGAAGCAGGGAGTTCAGTCTCACGTTCTTCCCGGTATATAAAATACGTGAGAGACACCTGCCAGCAAATGGCTGCTAGACTCTTGTTATTTCTAAAGTCTGGGCTCTCCTTTGACCATGGGGAGTCCATCTCAGCAGGCATATTTCTTTGGGGGGTTCGTTTTAAATACATGTTTCTTCTCGGAGTCTGGAGACCTTTAGTAATTCACTTAGCTTCTATTAGTCTAAGGCTGAATCATAATAAAGCTCAATTAGGGTCATTATTGTGAGAGAATCTATAGGTGTCATACAGATATTAAGTAGTAGTATTAAGTATTGTTTTAGCATTATTCTATCTTTGTTGCCCTCAGTGTAAGATGACTGGCAGTCCTTCTCTATGGAGAGGAGGGTATTTAATAGTGGCGACATCTGATACCCAGCTTCTCTTCCTTCATCTGCATATAAGGATGCTTCCCAGTCCTGGAAAAACATAAGAGAGAACTATAGAATCATTTAGTGCACAGACTCTGGTGTCAGATAAAATTGCACATTTCTATTAGAAAATACTCTAACCACTCTGTTTTGCCTTCAGTGGGGAGAATTGATGGCACGTCACTCTGAAGAGGCCCGATTCTCTCTATCATCCCCAATCTCCTTGTCAAAATAAGCACACATATCCAAACGCTAGAGACTTTGGTCTGGTGTCTTTGGAGTTCATCCAGACCCTTGAAGACTTACTGTACTTCTTGTCAAGTGACAGAACTGGCTACATCATTTGCAGGGCCCAGTGCAAAATGAGAACACAGGGCTCCTTGTTCAACAATTATTAAGAATCTCAAAATGGCAACAATGGAGCATTAGACCAAGTACAAGAGCATTGGACCTTGTGCGGCTGCACAGGTCACACACCCGTGAAACCCAACCTGCCGAGTGTCAATTGAATCATGGAGGTGAAACAGGTGTAAACCACTAAAAAAGGTTAAGTGAAGATTTTTCACCAATTTTTTAAACATTTGAATCAATGCAAAATGAAGTTTGTAAGGCGACACAGCCTTTAAAGAACTTCAGAAATAATCCAAAATACAGTTACAGCTGAGAGAAATTCTGCTTTAACTCTCTTTGAAGGCAAGACTGAGTATCTGCAATTCTCCCTTCCCCAGGTAGACCTGAACACCGGAGAGTGATGAGTTGCTCGTAAATAGCTCTTGTCTTGCACCAGGGATGGTTCTACTTCTGAGGACAAGGCGATCTTGCAGTAAGAAGTATACTGTTCAATTTGAAAATGATTTTGAGACAAAAACATCCTTCTCTTAATATGTTATTATTTTGTATAATAGGCTCTACTAGAGATTCTGTTAGTCGTTTCTTATTAATGGCAAAATAAATTTAAAAAGAAAGGAAAGGAGGAGGAGCGGGAGAAGGAGGAGAAGGAAGGAAAGGAAGAGGAGGAGAAGAATCCGTTGAGGGAAACTTCAGTCCTTGGGCTACATTCCTTACTTTTTATGAGACGCTAAGTGCTAGAATCTATGAAACACACTTTTGACCATATCACAGCTGACTATCTAAACTACAAACTGGGAATTTTCAAGAAAAGTTTTACATAACAGTAATTTCATTTGGATTAACAGAAAGGAATTTGGTGTTTTATAAACTGCTCAAAAGGCAGGAATTCTCAAACCAAACCTTGATTTTCTCATATTTTATAATAATATTCACTGATCTGATCATCCCACTGTTTTCTTCTTCATTAATCATAATGATCCATGATTTATTTAAAATGCAAATTTAAAGAAGACAAGAAACTTGCCTATTCCTGCTGAATTGCAAGTTTTTAGGCCATTCTAAAACATTTTCTTGAATAAGTATTCAGACTTTAATTTAGTGGTGAAGGAAATCGTTTAATTTTCTCCTGAAATGTTTTCTATAACTAATATTCCATTTATATAGTAGAAGTTAGAATCAATATCATGTTACATATGAATCCCTTACAATGCTAAGCTTAGCCATACCTCATTCCTAATTTAACAGACACTATAGTGTACTCACACACAAACACACATCTCACTTGAAAAGGAGATTACTTGAACACAGACTTATATGTGACATATATTATATATAATATTGCTTTAGGAAAGAGATGTAACTTGATAATTTGATAGCATTCCCTCTGTCACTGGTTTATATGGAAAAGTATTTCAAATAAGTTTTAAGTTATAAGTTTCAAAATGACACAATTTTCAAAATAGATGTCTGTAGAAGCTCCACATCTTATTTAAAAGCCAGAAAACGTGTGTTTTTAATTCATGGTGCTGCTATCCTCTGAAAATAATATTTTATGTGACATGTATCCTAACCTCATTCATTCAATATTTATTGAGAAAATGCCATGTGCTGGATACTGTGTTAAGAAGTTTTGACGTTAATATAAGTATTAAATGGAAACTTTCAGACAAAAAGCAAGACTTTTCATCTTCCTTTGGATCAAACAAAATTTGCTGTAGCCTAGTACCATAATTTCTAGCACATTCAAATGGGCTGAAAGTCTAATAAAAATATTTTGAAACATATCAAAATTAATTGGTGCCTATCAAAATATTAACACGCATAAGATATATATTAGATAAATTTTATCAAAGTAAACAGCATTATGGTAACGATTCTTTAAATTTGCGAAATATGATATTGATCTTCTAGTTGCAATGCAGATTTATTTGTTTATTTGCAGGTGAATTTCCCCCCTAAACTTCAGCCAAAAATTCAAACACTAGGAAATGATTAGTTACATTTATTGAAGATGACTGGAGAAATCTGTATACTTGAGATAAAGTTCTACTTCCCTTCTCACACTTTATGTTCAAAAGTGACAGCTGTCATCTCTGAAGCTTCACACTTTTATTTCTGAAATAAACCGAGAGTTTTAAACTAAAATAATTTCTCTTAACTAATTTCAAACTGTCCTTACTAACTGTGTGCAAAAATATCTTTGAATTGTATTTATGGTTGGTGTCTTCAAAAATTAATTAGTGTATGCACACATTCATTTATTCTTTCTGGGCTTTAGACATTTGAAATGTCAGGATATGAGGTCACAGAAGAGATGGGTCTGGCTTCGTTATCTAGAGCCAGAACGCACCGTGCCTGTTTATCCGTGGTGATTTGGGACTAACAGCAAAATTCTAAATAATACCTAAAACATCCCAGCTTCAGAGAAAGAAATAGCTTTTGCAAAATCTAAAATCAGCCTGTGATGGGTCTTTTCCCTAAGCAAAACTAGTAAACACACAAAATGTTTTATCATCAGCGACCCTCCTCCCTTTCCTGTCTAATTTTTTTCTTTCTCTTTCCCCAGACTCCCATACCCTTGACATTATCCGCACAGTTTTGGATCTCTTCATGTTAATACAGCTATCTCCCTGCTTTCTAGAGAGCTCCCCTCCCTGCCTCCTACACACCCAACAGTTCCTGGGCAATGTCCTTTCCCTTACAGCCCAGCTATTTACCCACATAAATCACCATAGAAATTATTGTCAGCTTAGACCCTAACCCTTCTGCTATGGACTGAATATTTGTGCGCGCCCCCCCGATGCCCACACCACCACCAGATCCATATGTTGGAGCCTAAATCTCCAATATAATGGTATTTGCAGGTGAGGCTTTTGGGAAGTAATTAGGATGAGATTAGTTCACGAGGATAGAGCCTTCATGATATGGTTAATGCGTTTATAAAAAGAGAACATTCGAGATGTGCTCTTACCCTGAGAGCACACAGGGAGACAGGCTGCAAGCCAGGAATCGCTCTTAACAGAACCCGACCACAACTACTACCTTGATCGCAGACATACGGCTGCAGAACTGTGAGAAATAGATGTTCAGCTGTTTAAACCATTAGTCTGTCCTTACAGCAGCCTGCGCAGACTAACACAGTTTCCATATGACATTTACATTGTAATTAAAGCTTCTGAAAAGTGATGTGGGATGGGGCACCGTGATAGCACCAATGCACGCCCTTGGGGAAAAGGGGCTTCAAAGTTACCTCACTTCAAGGCAGAGAATAGCAAAAGCCCATTTGCTTCTACTCTACACAAACCATGCTTCTGTGTTAAAAGTTCTATTTTAAGGAAAGAAAGAAAAAAGGGAGAGAGAAAGAGAGACAGAGACAGAGAAAGAAAAGAAAGATGGAAGGAAGGAAGGAAAGAAGGAAGGAAGGAAGGAAGGAAGGAAGGAAGGAAGGAAGGAAGGAAGGAAGGAAGGAAGGAAGGAAGGATGGGGAGAGAGGGAGGAAGGCAAAAGAGAAAAAAGAGGCCTCCTCAAATATACGAAAAAGTTAATATATGCATATAGTAGAACTCTGGCTTCCTCCCCCATGTCAGCAACATTTTTTTCATTTGTTTGTTTTTCATTTGGTGTTTCGGTGTGATTTTTCTTCTCCTGGACTTTCCTTTACCTTAGAAACAACTTTTCTTTTTCTATAATGTGATTTTTGGTGGATTTTTTTCTGTATTTCATAAAAAAAGGAAAGGATTTTATGTTTTTCCATAGTTTTCCCTCCTCGATAAAACTAAACCTAGACTAGATTTTATTATTATTGTTATTATTCTCTAAGGAGATAGGTTTGTATTTTCCAAAGCAGCAGGCTAGCTCTGAATGCCAAGGAGAGCCTTGTGCCAGCGTGAGGAGAAGACGCTGGTGCCTGCAGGGCCCCTGCAGCAGATGCTAACTAAAACGAGCATTTGACTAGCATGTGTGTCCTTACCAGCAAATGTTAGGAAATGCTGAAGCTTGATTTCCCCCATTTAATGTCTCACTCTGCTGATGACAGTTTTTTATCTGCAGTGCATTCTGCTGTGGGTATTTTGGACACATTTCCTTTTTTTCTGGCTACCCAAAAGAGACAGTCACATTACGCTGAGGCCACAGTTGCTGGGCTTCCTTCTGTCCCTTACACAGTGAGTGGAAATCTCCATGCAGGGGTGAGAGATACTGCTGTCCAGTCCAGAGCCACCTGAACCCTGGAGGGACCAGCCTGCCTGTGGCCCATTAGAGAAGAATTCCTCACCTAGGCAGAGATCGGGACACGATTCCTTTGCCATGAAATACTGCATTCTATTGTTTTAACTTAAATTTTCATAAGCAGTTTTTCCATCGAAATTATGAGTACAAAGATTCATCTAATATATTACCATTGCTTCCGAAAGCTCACCATCTCATTACTCGTGCACAGCTCTCTACATGCCCATTCTTGAATATCAGGTCCACAATATGTTACAATGACAACTGGTATGTCCTAAAGATTTCACCAAACTTCGTCTGTGTTTTCTCCCTCCAAATCTACCAGAACAATTCCAAGATTACTGAATGGGGTTTTATCCAATGAACCTTCACATGCTGACTTTTAAAGAAGCCTCTAAATTACCTGTAAATTATTGGAAGTTGAGACAGACATAATGGTGCGGGGGAGAGGAGGGAACTCCTGGCTGACTGAAAAATAATTGTGAATCATTTTAATATGTTTACATGGCTTGATTAGGAAAAATTTCCTGCGAAAACATAAACCTGCAGGGTTAGTTAAAAACTCACTGAAGCAAAAAAATAGGCAGAACAGCTTTTTGCAACTTTGTAGTCAATAGAGACGAACTACAAAGACTAGGTGTATTTTAAACCAATGCTTGATTCCCGAAAAGTATTGAAGATGACAGTAATAGAAATAAATCAGATCCCCCAGATTTGTTTCTTAATGTTCTTGGTAGGCAAAAAATGAGATGGTAAACAAATTGTTTAGCTATTCCTAAATACTTCCTCATTGGTAATGCATCTCATGCGTAGGTCTTTTTGTTTTTAAATCAATTGCATTGAAGTAATGTTCCATTTACTAGATATTCTCACAATACAGTTAGCTTAACACATAGGCCTTCCTGATGTGATTAATGAGATCAGGAAAACTTCAGCCTAAAAATACTTCCCTTTCTAATGCCTGGAATTGCTCAATTAGTAATGTCTTTACTTGCTTTAGTTCATTGACCTTTCTCAAATCATTTTTATTGAAAAATCAAAGAGTATTTTCAAACACCATCCATTTCTTTTTCCATATCTCTCTGAATTTTTCCTTAGTGTTCCCTTTTTTCTTCTGTGTCTTTGTCTATATATTGTGGAATAATATAAATAAAAATAATTTTTTAATTGACTAGAATCTTATCTTTCCTATTCCTACTGCAAGCATCATATTTTGGACCATTTAACATCTCTTGAACATATTAATACGTTGGGTAAAAATCTAATACATGAAATAGCATCAACAAACCCTTAATAGGATTAAATAAAGCAGGTAAGGTGGACTCTCTTTGGAAGCTGTATAATTTTTTACCTTTTCATATGTACAAGACAAGAAGACTCTTGTAGATGGAGTCTTGACATAGTGCTTAAGGGTAAGAAGTAGGAATGGAGGCCTTTTTTTCTGATCAGTAATAGTACAATAATACAAACCAATGAGGGCCACATTGGTAAAAAAACAACGTAAAATGGTCGAAGATATGCTTGCAGTAAGAATTTTTCTTGTGCCCATTTTCAGTCTCTCCTTTCTGTTGACCCCACTCCCTGTTCCCAGCCAAACGCTATCTGCTTTTCTGTAATCATAGATGTGTTTGTTTTTTCGATATTATAAGATGGAATTATATATATACTCTTTTATTGGAGGGCAGTCTGGCTGTTTTCTCTCAGTAAAATTATTTTGAGATTCATCCCTGTTGTTGCATGTATCAATAGTTCATTCTTTTTTTTTATTTCTAAGTAACATTTAATTATATTAGAATACCACAATCTATGTATGCATTCATCTGTTAATGGAAAGCTCGGGTTTTTCTTTTCTCCACATTATTTTAAAATGTAGGCAAATATTTATTGATCTGCTACCAAGTACAAGTCATTATTTCAGAGGCATAAACTCCTTCAAAATGTCTGTCAGGTAAAAGATTCCTCTTACCATGTTCTCTAAATATAACCTTTACAAAAATTCTGCAGAGGAAAAAAACAGGTCCATCAGAATAACATACTTCAAAATATGGGGCATATCTTTGAATATGGTTGCAGAACCTATATGTTTTATGAATGGACAGCACATGGACAGTATAAGATTGCTGTCTATATAATCGACTTCTTTAAAATATGACTAAGGTGGGAGTGAGTGATTCAGGTGATGTTCTGGAAAAAGGAGGTGTGTAATCAGCAAAGACTGATACATCACAGTAGCTTACAGGAAGCTGCCCTCCCTTTTTGAGACCTGTTAGGTATTATTACTCTGAAGACAGTCAATGCAGGAATCCAGCATTGATTTCAATGGTCTGCATTTTTTCATTTTGAGACACTTGTTCTTAGCAGAGCAAAGCTCTATGGAGCAGTGGCCAGGCAGGGGATAAAAATATCCCATCTGAGTCTGAGTCTGGTTGACATAGCCTGAATCTGATTCTTCTCACTTCTGCCCCATCCCTCCTTCTCTCCTACCTAGATATGCCAGGCCATGCAAGGCAATGATCCGGGGAAAGAATCTAGCAAGGAAAGGGCAAATCTCTTGACTGAGCCTCAAGAAGTTTTAGCAAATCTGCTTGTTTATCAGAAGTGTGACATAACCTGTCATCTACACCTCCCATGGGATCAAACAGCATTCTCTCTAAGGCAGCTGTGTGTGCGTTTTTTCCTTCACAAGTATCACATAGGAGTAGCCAACAGCTAGCTATGTGTCATAAGAGCAGTAGGGTAACTTGGAGTTACATTCTAGTCAGATGTAACACAGAGCCATGATCTTCTCTTAATCTGGTGTTGGGGAGGAACAATTTTTCTTCTACCCTTCTAGGTTCTTTGACTGGTCTAGTAATCGAATTTATATAAAACACACTAAGAGAAGAACAACAAATTTAATTACAACATACCATGGCCCCATAAGAATATGAGACCCAAGGTCAAATAGAGGTGTTGAGGTTCATATGCCATCCTGAGCTAAGGAATGGGATAGGGGTCTGGAGCTTCAGAGGGGAAAAAGGTAATTCAAGGACAATAAGAAGAGCAGATATATGGCAATTAGATGTTTGCCCTGCCATACAGGTAGGTCATTCAGGTAAAAAGTTATGTCTGGTAATAGCTCTCTCTCTGGGCCAGACTCTCAATCTGAAATTATTTTGTTGGTAGTTAAGGGAGAGGTAAAAGTTTTTAATTGAATCTGCTGGGTTTTGATTGCCTTCCATTCAAATAGTCTATATGTCAAAGAGGTATGTTTGGGGGAGACTTGTTCTGAACCCCTTCACTGGTCAGATAGGAGAGGAGAGTTTTTCCTCCCAAAGCTAGAAGGGCCTCTGAAACACACTCCCCCTTACTTTCCAGTAATAACTTTGCTTAGGTACTTCCAGAAATGGTGCTTTGGATAAAGAAAGACTAATTATATTTAGTTATGTGAATAACATACTATTTATGCCTTATTAACTAAGCATACCCTAATAATATGCATAATGATTTAATATCTATCCTGTTGAATTTCTAAAATTTTCTCTGATTATGTGCATTTAGTTTTATCTTCATAGTCAGTAACTTATGTAGCATGGTGACCTGCTTACAACTTAAGAAAAAAAGTAAGAGAATATTGTCAGACATATAACAGCACACCCTTACAGTGTTGCCCCCAAGAGATCAACA
This sequence comes from Rhinolophus ferrumequinum, assembly GCF_004115265.2. Classification (NCBI taxonomy): domain Eukaryota; kingdom Metazoa; phylum Chordata; class Mammalia; order Chiroptera; family Rhinolophidae; genus Rhinolophus; species Rhinolophus ferrumequinum. The sequence goes on from NC_046296.1 coordinate 47,915,420, forward strand.
GTTCAAATGCTGGTTTCTGACAGGATTTTCCACTTAAAAAGAAGACCACCTTTTCCATCTCACTGAGGAAATACCTATTGTTTGCTCAGCAATCTCTGGGTGCTGTGGAACCACACACCTGGGTAATTAGGCGTTAATCTCAGGTAATGGAATAGCCCAGCTTGCCCTGGACTCCATCAGCTCACATCAGGAAGACTTTGTTAATTTTTAGCAAGACTTGTTCTCTGTTTCTTTTCTTGCTCTGCATCTTGTCAAATGGGAGAAACACAGTGTCCCCTTGATTGGATCTGCACTCTGGGGAAGCTCTGATCTGTAGTCATGGGAATAGTTGAAGATACAAAGAAATCCAGACACAAAATACTGCTACTTTCACAGAAAATATCCTGTGGAGAAATAACATTGATTATTCCTGGGGACATTTTAAGAAAGCTTAATTATGGCTCTTGAAACATCTTTCCTTTTCATTTTGTGTTGTACATGAATAGAAGTGAAAGATGTTTTCACACAGCAAACCCTACATGAGAAATTCTGTTTGTATGATAATTGAAACAATGAGGGAAAAGGGAAGGGCAATGATAAATACCCCTAATAACACATGGGAGGTAGTGCTTTATATTGACATATGGGATGATCTGTTAAAAGCTTATTAGAAGAACTGACTAGGAGTTCTTTTTCATGGATTGGGACAAGTCAACCAACACACTTCAGTTTGCCTTGCGTGGGTGGGTGGGGAGTATACAGGCATCCTGTAACCATCAAACCACGTGTTTCATGTGCAAATAAGATGTTTACCTGGAGTCCTCGCCCCCCGTAAGTAGATTGTTCAGTTACTTTAGAAAGTAGATCACCATTCTTCATCTTGGGGCTGATCTCTCTAAGTGCGCAAGGTGAGAAGATGTGGTCACTGGCCTTTGTCAGTAGGAATAAAAGCATAAATGTACAAACCTGGTCTGCAGCCTTTTCTCTAAGCTTGGTCTGCAGTTCCTTTTCTCTAAGCTTGAAGATTCCCTAAAACTCTGCTGGGAAGTAGGTTTTTCTCTTTCTGCTACCGTTTCCTCTTATCCGTATTTCTAGATTGCTACTAGATTCCTCCACTATTCTTTATACTCTACATTTCAAAGTCTCTAATCCATTGATGAGACCCCTCTCATGATACAAGCAGTTATTAATTAATTTCCTTTTATATAACTTCACTGTCATTTCATGCAATTTAAGGTGAGAAGTGGGGTAAATGTAGGTACTTAGCCAATCTGAACTGTAGCACAGCCACCGTACTGCTTTAATAATATCCATTTGCCAAGGCTGCAATAGGGCAGGGTTGGCACTGCCATGATGCATGGATAACAAATTGTCTAACTTCCTGCCTGAAATCTCACCTTTTTGTCAACAGTAAATATAAGTTGTGGCCCTGGTAATACCTATCTGTGTAAATATTCATGTATATATCTCATTGCGCGCAAGTTGCATCCATAGGTATGTAACTATTACATCTTAGTCTTGAATTTGATAGCAACGGCTCCCCAAATATTTATTCAAGTCGCTAGCCAATGTTCATACTTATCAAGCTAAAAAAGCCATTTGGTGATGGAAACTATTTTCTGGTGTCACATAAGAGACAGAGCCCCCTGCAATGAACACAGTCTGTGATGGCTCTGCTAATATCTGTCCACCAGAGTTTTTGCTTGCTTTCAACATGTTTTCTTTTAGTATTATTTTAATTTATTCAACACTGGTTCTAATTCGCCAGGCCAGTGAGAATAAATTTGAAGTCTAACAATTGTAAATAAAGTGATGTTAATCACAAGCACAAATAATTATAATTTCTTGAGGAGCAAAATTTCTACTCTCATTACAAAGGGGTTCAAAGCAGTTTAGAACCATTACTAATTGACTGCATGTATGATCTTTGGTTTTATAGATCTCTTCGTTCATTCTCCTATTTTTATACTGGTCTGGCATAATCATGAGACAATCTTCCAAATACGAGATGCAGGAAATTATCTGGTGTTAATAATAATAATAATAATAATAATAATAAATGTCTTACTGTGTTTCCTCTGTACTAGTGTTGAATAGTGTTCATAACTTCAAATACCTACAGGATGCTAGAAGCTGAAGTAAGTGAGTGGGGTTGCTATTAATAAATAAACTTATTATAAAAAATACCTTATTCTCCCTTTAGTATTGCATTAGGAAAAAACAACAGTCTAAGTTTACTCATTCGAATTCAGTATCAGATTGGGGAGAAGTGGGTCAGCGGTGAATCAGAGTAGAAACCTTGTGTGTGTTTATGTTGTTTTAAAATATATTGTGAAATATTGCATATACACCAGAAAGAATAAATAACATTAAAGTAAAGGCTTATGCATCCATTATTTGGTTTTAGAAGCAAAACATTACAAATGCTTTTGATTCCTGAGTATCCAACCTTCCCTCCTCACTCACCTACCCCCAGGCATATTCATTATATCGATTTTGGTTGTTACTAGTTCCTTGCATTTCTATAAGTATTTATTACATAATTACTTATCTTGAAATAATGAATATAATCATTTTTCATATTTAAAAATTTATATACATGGTGTCATATTGTATGTGTTCTCTTGCTGACTGGTCTACTGACGTCAGTTGTTTGAAGTGTGTTGAGACTTTCTTTATAGTCTAGTGTGTGGTCAGTTTTCTCAAATGTTTCATGTGTATTTTTTTCAAATGTGTACCCTATAATTAATGGATATAGGTTTTATATGTGTCTATTAAAACAGGCTTATTAAGTTGTTCAAGTATTCTCTTTCTTTTCTCATGCTTGGTTTATCACTTACAAAAACAGTGTATGTTAAAATCTTTCCCTCTAATGGGGGATTTGTACATTTCTTTTTGTGATTTCTGTCAAATTTGCTTTACATATTGAGAGGGAGTAGAATATGCCACCCCAGAATATATCAATTTGGCATATAAACTATTTTGAATTGTTACATAAGAAACAGCCAGTGCAAGAATAGCACTGTGACTCTCCTTTGTCCTACCGAAAGAAGGAAATAAACCTCTCATGTGAAAAGTACCGTCTCTGTAACAGGAGGTAGAGCGACATCCTTATCACCAACATAGAGAACTTACAGCTGAGAAGGTGATATGAACAAACTGTGTTACTTCTTCACTAATTTAATGCCCCAAGCCCAAACTTCTTTGTCTTGTCAATTCTTCACCATTGTATTGTCTCTTTGTCTAAAGGTTTAAAAGCTGCCTACCTTGGCTACTTCTTGGAGTCTCATATTTCTATGATCTCCTGTAGGTACAAAATTATTATTTTTTTCCTCCTGTTAACCTGTCTTTTATCAATTTAATTATTGGACCAGCCAAAGAACCTAGAAGAGAAAAATGGAAAATGTTTCCTCCTTTGCAGTTTGTTGAAGCAATTTGGTATATAGAACTTAGAATTTTAACATAACATAATATCTGTTGAACTAAACATGAATTTTATGTAGTTATTAAAAATATCTATTAAATATAGGTCCAGAAGATTTCTGTTGGTTAACATTTGCTTGGAATAATTTTCCCATCATTTAACTTTCAATATTTTTATGTTCTTATATTTTAGCTGTGTCTTATATCTATATTTTTATATCCATTCTAATAATACAGTCCTTTTTCTCACAGTCTTTCACCTAATTACAGAGTTATTTTGATTTATGATAAATTTTGATTACTTATACTTCATAGTTTATTCTTTCATTTCTTCTACTGGCCAATTCTCTTTTGCGCATCTTTCCCGTCTTCTTTTAAAGTAATCAGTTATATTTTATTCCACTGACATATATATTTTTTCTATGTTTTTAGAATTTGTACATTGTCTTCTCTCTTCTCTTTCTTATGTCCTCTCTTCCCTTCCTTCCTTCCTTCCTTCCTTCCTTCCTTCCTTCCTTCCTTCCTTCCTTCCTTCCTTCCTTCCTTCCTTCTGTATTCTTCCCTTCCTTTTTATTTTCCTTTCATACCTGTGTAAAGGGGCACCTGCTAATAATTCCAAACTATGGCCATGTGGAAATCTATTGTCAGAGACTCTTGCCTTGTGTATATTTCCTTAACTTTTTATTTTGAAATGAACTTCTCTAGGAAGTTCCAAACTACAAGGCAATCTTGTGCTCCCTTTACCCAGCCTCTCCCAATAGCAACATTTTGCTTTACTATAGTACATTATCAAAACCAGGAAGTCAACATTGGTATAATCTACAGAGTTTATTCAGATCTCACCAGTTTTGCAAGCATACATTTGAGTGTGTATATCGTTTTATACAATTTGATTATATCTGTAGCTTTGTGTAATCACCACATTCAAGATGAAAAACTGTTTCATTACCATAGGACTCTCTTGTGCTACCCCTTGATTTGTCTTACTTTTTAAAAAATAAACCATTTATTAGACGTGTCTTTCTAGGCCTGCATAGTGTTGAATGAGATAGTAGCTTATATATTTTGCGTATTTTTGAACACTGAAAACATAAGATGTTTTATATGTAGAGTTGAATGAGATAGTAGCTTATGTATTCTGATTATTTTTGAACGCTGAAAAAATAAGATATTTTATATATATATATCCAGATATATATATATATATATATATATATATATATATATATATATATATATATATATAAATAATCAAAATATATATTTATATATATCAGATGGATAGATATAAAATATCTTATTTTTCCAGCGTTCAAAAATAATCAAAATATATAAGCTACTATCTCATTCAACACTACACAGGCCTAGAAAGACACGTCTATTGCCTGAAACCAGCCTGGAGCTGCCTGCTTGCCATTTGGTACACATTACAACTCAGTTAAATAAAACTCTATCTGACGATATGTTGTTATGTCTTCATCTAGCATTTCGTGTTTGTTTATCAGGAGATATAGACATTGGCATTCTGTACTTCTCACTCTTTAGACACTGAAAAAAAAGGTAAAAATTATTCATTTTAAGACTTTATCAATTTACTATGTAGAATACTTAGTGTTAAACACAGTAAATCAAGGTCATCTTTTCCTTCTGGCAATCTGCACATACCATCCATAAATCTCTTTCCTCAGGCTCCTGACTCTTGTGAATGTGTCAATGTATATGGATTTCAACCGTGATTCTCCACTAAGGAAGTCCAGTATTTATCATTCCCACTGTAGCTGAAAGTCTGCCCTGGGCCTGTGTGTTTATTAACTTATAACCCAACATTAAAAACACTTCCTGGGGAAACAACGCTGTGTTTACTTTTCTGGCTCTCAACCTCTGAAGAACCATCATAATCTTTTGTGGAAAGATCTCACTTCACATTTCTAAGGTCATAATAACAATACTGACAGAAATTGTGTTCTGGTCCCTTCCTGTGTATGTGGAACTCTGCAACACACTTAACAGGATTATTCCATTTCATCCTCACAGCAAGTCTTTAGGGTAGGTAACATTAGTGACCCTGTTTTACCAATGAGGAAAGTGAGGCTTCTGGAAGTCAGTGTGCTTGGTAAAGATCATGCACAGAGATGGAGCTGAATTTTAAGTGAGATGTGAATATATGTAGTCTCGTACCCTGTTATGCTCTGGAGAACTAGTTTTTAGACTTTGTATATTACAAATGAGAAAGCGATGGAATAAATGATAAAAGAGTAAGATTCGGGTCACATTGAATCTGGGAGATGAAGACCACACATTCTCTTCTGATCCAGTTCATACAGAGTTTTATTTAAAAAATAACAAAAATCTACAGACCAAATGGCCTTTGAAGTATTACTATTTGGAAAGATAAGCTACATGCAAAATATACTTTCTTTATTGAATTCAAAGTATAGAGACTGGTCAGTGCATCCTACTGTAGCTAAATACAGGGACATAGAAAGGTTTAGGATTGCTACAACACCATATCGTTGGACTGGACAAAAGCTGATAAAGACCATCGTCCATTCAAAGAATAAATCAAAGGATGGTAATTGATTTATATTTAACAGTGAATTAAACACAGCAAATTTCATATTATATCCAACTAAGGTGTGAATAAAGAACAGTTAATGAACAAGGTGATGGTTGGCTAATAGATTCTTTCATGAGATCCGAGATGAGGGCAGGCTCATTATAACGTGTCTGTTTCGAGTCCATTTTAAAAGATGTGGAATTTGGCAGGCGGTTTTCCTGCTAGAAGCATTCATTGTTATTCCCGGTCACGTAGGAAGAATGTAGTGTCTGACAATGATGGACAGTGCAGCAGCCTTGCTGCTTGGAAATTAATCTGAAGTCCTCTTCTCGAGAGCTGCTATCTTCTGTTACTACACAGAAGCTTGATTGTACTAAATAATGTGTGCCCAACTCCATAAGAGACACAGTGCACGGCAGAAGCCTAGAATTTCCAAAGCAAAACAAAAACATTGCAAAAAAATAACTAAAGAGGAATTTTTAGAGAAACGTATAAATTTTAATTATCAGAGTATTTAATAAATGTTCTGTGGCCATACATCAAATTGCAATAGATAGCTTTAAGCGACACAATATGCAATATAGGAACATATATTCTCCATTAGGAAATGTGTCATATGTGCTTGATTAATACCAAAATTAATACTTATACTAACCATAACTCATCAAATATTTATTGAAATTGGTCTAATAATAATAAAAATGATAATAATAAAAGAAGCATATAGTTATTGAGCTCTTAGTGTAGGCTAGGTATGATGCCAGGTAGTTTATAGATATTAGATCATTTAATCTTCATAATGACAATGTAAATAATGTTATCATCTCAGTTTTATAAGTGAGACAGCAAAGTCTTTTAAAGGTTGAATAAATTGCCCAAAGCAGTTTTACTTCAGAGTCTATGTATTTAATCACTAAATAATATGGTCTCTATCTCTCCCTAGCTGTATAATGAGCTCATTGACAGTGAAGGATAAAAACAAATAATAATATAGCAGACATCTACTTAGTATTTATATGTGTATGTGCAAGGCATTATTATTTATATATATATGTGTGTGTGTGTATGTGTATATATATATGTGTGTTTGCATGTATGTATGTATCTTAAAGAATATGTATACATACATTTACATATATTTCTATAAGCATACACAATAAATATGAATTACATGCAATATTAATATAATTTATAGATACATATAAAAATGGATATATGTGTATTCATTTGATTCTCACATCCTATGAGGTATGGATTATTATTATTATTATTATTATTATTATTATTATTATTATTACCTGCAAGCTACAGATGAGAAAACTGAAGCACTGAAAGAACAGATCACTTGGCCAAATTGGCCCAATGACTTACCCCAGGGCCAGAGCCAGACAGGTCCAGTGCTGCACTGTTACCCACAATGCTCTACTACCTATACTACCTACACTAGTGATGAGGATCCAAAAACAGAATGAGATTGAGTCCAGGCATCAAGGTTTTGTGAGAGATTTTCAAAGCAAGGACATTTGTTGCTCAGGTTGTGACACCTTTTCTGAATCCCTTCTCCACATTTTCATGAAGAAATCAGTTATCAGGTGCTATGGTCTGAGTGTTTGTGACTCACAATGTTCATATGTTAAAATGCTAATGCTCAATACGATAGTAGTAGGGGCTGGGACCTTTGGCAATTGCTTAAGCTATGAAGGTAGAGCCCCCAGGACTGGGATTAGTGTCTTTATAAAACAGACTCCAGGTAGCTCCCACGCCCCTTCTACCATGTGAAGACACAGTGAGCAGGAACCGGGAAGAGGGCTCTCCCCAGAATGCAACCACACTGGCACCTTGGTCTTGGACTTCCAGCCCCAGAACTGTGAAACATAAATTTCTGTTGTTTATATGCCACCCAGCCTGTGGTATTTTGTTAATAGCAGCCCAAATAGTCTGTTTAACATAAGGTTAAACAGAGAAAATTTCATGTGACTGACATGTAACCAAGGCTCATACAAGATGAATGAAACATAGCAAGGCACAATAGAGTGAAAGCGAGAGGAGTGGTGCCCTCTGGATGGAGAGGAGTGTCATCACAACCTTGCATCTGACTGGATTGCTTAGGCTATGTATGCTTTTTGGAGGAATAAGAGAATAATTTTTTAAAATAAGGGTTTACATATATCTATAGAGTGTATATGTATACAAACATACAAAAATATATGCTGTGTATGTGTGTAATGTGTATATGTATATCCATTCTTATCACACACACATTTGATTTTTTTAGAAAAAAAATTTAAAAATTACTCCAGCTCTTCTAGAAAAAGACAAGACCTGAGATTCTTTTTTTAAACTATTGCATTCCTGAATTTTTTTTTCCATTACAGTTGACATGCAGTACTATTTTAAATTAGTTTCATGTGTACAGCATAGTGGTTAAACTTTACATTCCTGGGATTTTTGAGAATACATTTTAATCCCACTTAAAATTTATTTGTAGAAAAACTGTCATCAATTGAGGGCCTTAGAAAATACACTCCTGTTTGAGGTATTCAGGAGATTATCTATTTAGGAGTAACAACAATTCTGGGTTAATATCATCATCCAGCTAGCTTCTATTTACTGGGCTAGGTGAGTGCAATCGTAGTGGTGTCCAGGATGAAATAGAATAGCTCATGTGGAAGTATATCTTACCAACATGGTACCATGAACTTTGTCATTGGGATCCAAATAGATTTTTTTTTTAAAGGGGGAGTTAGGAAGGCCAAGTGTTGTATTGTTGGGTCTGGTAGTAGTTGCTGATAGAAGTTTAATGATTAAGAGCAAAGAAGCTGGTGTGACTTCCCCTTACCTGCTTTGTGGACTTACACATGTTTAATTTATTTGTGACTCAGCTTCTTTGTTTGAGGTGTAAATAATAGTTTCTATATCATAGAGTTGTTATAATGATTACATCAGTTTCTATCTGTAAAGATCTCAAAACACTCATACCACCTAATCGGATATATATATATATATATATATATATATATATATATACATATATTCTCTCACTAAAATGACTGGGAAACCCTTAAATACCCAGCCCTTCCTTGGTATTTAAAAGCATAAAGAACATTAGCAACATTTCTCTGGAGATTAGAGGTTTGATCAAGGACATAGCCTCTTCTAGTACTGATGAGAGAGTAATGTATGAATCCTCAGGGCTCCATATGCAAAGCTGTAGGGAGGCTTGGCCTGTTTTTTGCAAGGAATGATGAGAATGTACGTAGATGTGTTATACTGTACCCCAGAGAGTTTGTTAGTGTGAGGTTATATCTAATAAATTACTGAAGCAAAACAAAACTTCCCTGGGAAAGTGACCAGCTAGGTACATTTTGCTTTCAGGATTCATGGACCACTGCAGTCTGCATCTGTCTCATCATCTCCTCCCTTCTTACTCCATTTTCCTGGGGCTCTGATGCTGGCAGCTACCCAGGGATGCCCAACACAATGCTCCCAACCCCATCACCTGAATCTGTTCTCTTGCGTGCGTAACAAATGTGTTGTTTCATCCTAAACCTCATCAAAGTATATTTTTCCTTAACGTCCTGTTTCGCTGGCTGAGGAAAAACATGATTTGCTTATACAATAAAGACCGCATCAACTTAGTACATAAGTATTCATGTTTTCCCGAAATACTCCTAGACCACTGCTTTTGCTCAGAGGGTAAGTGTCTAATGCTAATTCTAGGAACAAAGGAAATGACTTCGTTCAGAGTAGGATAAAAGAAGGAAGTTAGCAAGCGGTTTGCATATAAAGGTAGCCGCCTCTGCCATCCTGTTATCTCATAGGTTCTAAAGCATAATAATTAAAATAATTGTTAACATTTTCTGTGTTCCAGGTACTATGCTAACTGCTTATGGACATGGCTTTATTTCGTTCTCACAATTCAGACCCCTGAGGTGGGAGGTGTAAGTTATTATTGTGCTTATAGATGTGGAAACTAAGGTTTACAGCAATTAAGGATTTTGCCAAAGGAAAGCAACTAAGAAATTGGGGAGCCAGTAATCTAATCCAAATGGTTGGAGTCAAAAGCTCTTATGAGTAAGAACAGCCTTGGTTCTGTTATTTCCTCAGGAAGAGAGTATTTTCAAAAGACACCTAATCTTATTACTCAAAACATGTCCTTTATGTACAGAATACCGACACAATGGATGAACTAGATTATGTTACTCTGGAGCACAATTGCTTCAGACCTTTCTGGGGAAGGAGGCAATTTCCTATCAAGCTGTACAATATGATTATTTTCATGCCAAAACATCATGTTTGCATATAGTCACATTCAGTTTTTATGTGCTGAACTTCCCAAATTAGAAGAAATAATACTACATCTAAGGGACCCTCCTGAGCTACCTGGCTCTGTCTCTTGTGCTCTGACCCTGGGTCTCCAGTCTGCCCCAACCAGGCTCACATACTTGTCCCTGTATTTGCATGTGTCCCCCATCTCCGTTTCCCCAGCACCCACCTATTCAGCAAGGCTTACCTCCATGCAGACTTCTCTTCTTCCTTCACCTAGAAACAAACACACAGAAAACCTCTCTTCTCTAAACTCCCAAAGTCAGCTAACTGTTCCTCTCTGATGATATCAGGTGTATTAGTCTGCCCGGGCTGCCATAACAAAATACCACAGACAGGGTGTGTTAAACAACAGGAATTTATTTTCTCCCAGTTCTGCAGGCTGAAAATCCAAGATCAAGGTGCTGGCAGTGTCCGTATCTTCCGAGGCCTCTCTGAGAAGGTTATCTTCTTGCTGTGACCTCACATGGCCTTTCCTCTGTGTGTGTGCACTCCTGCTGTCTCTTCTTCCTATAAGGACACCAGTCCTATTGGCTTAGGGCCCCACCCTGCTGACCTCAGTTAACCTTAATCACCACTTTAATGCAGTCACATTGGGGCTTAGAGCTGCAAGCATGAGCATTTGGAGGAGACACAATTTAGTCCATAGCATCAGATTTTACTTGGTATTCAGGATCATACTTGTTGCAGCAGTAGCTTCATTCACCAATAGTGTGGGAGCATCGTAGAGAAAGTAAGTCTATGCAATTCATCTCTGTAACTCCTGCAACATTCGGAACAACGCTCTACAAATAACACTAATAAGCTACTACTGAGTGAGCACAGAGCATTTAATACACCGCTAGGCACTTCACATGGAAACATCCCATCCCAGCAATAACATTTTGAGGTAAATCAGATGCCCTGACATTAGAGATGATGAAACTGAAGTCTGGATAGATCGGGCATCTTGGTACAACTCTCATGATTGGTAAAGGACAGAACTAAAACAGACCTGAGTCTATTCTAAAGCAAACCTCAGTCTCTTTTTCCTCCAAATCTGCCTTTCATGACATTTGTTGATGCAGACACATGTCACTAGAGTCGGCCATTGGTGGTGCCATTTTCTTTTTCCCATTTCCTATGGTCAGGAAAATTGAGGGGATTTTCTTTGATCACTTTTGTTTGGACAGGCAGAAGAAGAAGAGATAGAAATGTCGTAATTTAAGTATAGCAGGAGCAAAAGGAACTCCTTCCTTTCCAGACTTTTTCAGGAAGCAATATTGAAGTAAATAACAAAGGTGAGAGAAGTGAGGAAGGTGTAAAGGAGGTGCCTGCCGTACGATTGACGGCATATTTCAACCCAGAATAAAATGGTGGGATTAACAACCACGCAGGTAGATACATGGCATCACAGGGCGTGCTTTTCAGGCAGTCAGAGGTCCACCTGCCCCATAACACCCCTCATTATCCACCAATGGTGCCTGCACTGACCATATTGTTGTACCCCCAGTGGTCTGAGATCTTGGAAGATACCAGCCTGGCTGCAGTCTAATCCCCATTAAAATGTATAACTCTAACCTGTAGGATAATGGTTAACCCATGAAATTACTAACATATCACAATGAATGCAAGCTGCAAGATAAACATGTTTGTTTTGTTTTTTGTTTTTTTTAATATGACAGTAAATTGTACATCATGACAAAGCAGGTACATATCACAGTTCACAGACCTAGATGTCCAGGCAAAACATGACATCTTGGAGGCCAGGGAAGGGTTTATCATGGGGTGCATTGGGAGTATATGGGAAAGAGGGGGGAAAGGAAAGGAACCTGGAGGAACAACAGAAAGACATTTAAAGTGAGAGTAGGATGTTACCAAAAAAAACATCTGCTAGTTTTCGGCAAGAGTAGATCCCTAAAATACTTAGTACATACTGGTTGAGAGTTTTGTGGGTCTAGGATTTCTCAGAGGCAAAGCAGAGGGTGGGGGTGGACTGGGGCCAAAAGTTTGAGACTGGTAGGTTTGAGTCAAGCAGGATAAATAACTGGCCTTCAGTGACTTTTTCTCTCTTTGCCATTTACACTCAGGAACATGATTTCTACAGCCTTCTTCCATACAAGAGCTGAACTCTGGTGAGAAGTGATGCTTTCAATTTTTCATGCATGAATTTTCTATTTGGCTGATATTAGAAGTCCAGAAACTCTTACCTGTCTTTCCCTAAACTGTCTGGATAATTGCTTCTATTCTCTGCTTTGCTTGGACTGTGGGAACCTAGCCCATTTAAGGCATTTTTCTTTCAACTCACACTCACTTGGCTTAAAAAGGTGCTGCTACTGAAGCAAGGTCAAGATGGACAATTAGTCCTGACAATTCATATTGCCCAAGTTTCTGACTCAGTGACTTGAGGTTCGTTAAGAGGGAAAGAGAAAAACAAAAAAAAAAGATGGCAGAGACCTCATTCTTCTTAGCTACTTTAAAGTGTAAATCATTAACCACCTGTCTAAGTCTGCTGCAGCTGGCTGCCCCTTTCTGCTCACACCTTCCTTTTTAATGAATTGTGTCATACCATGAGTCTGTGGGTGGGAAGATTTCTCTAATAGCCTCATGGCTAATCCTCTCCACAGCTCTGTGGTGGCTTGGAGCCAATATCCTGCTGTCTCTTGAAATCCAGCACAGTTATTCTAGAGGATCAATTAAGACTGTGCAGCAAATTAGAGGACCAGGATGGAAGTTTAAAGCAGACTCTTGTATGCGAGCATCTACCATTGGCTTCAGACTTATTTGGAGACTGTGTTCTTTGTAGCCAAGACAGTATTGGCAATAAAGGGATTGCAACCTATGCAAAACAAAGGGGGAAATGATGAAACTATATTTCACTTGCATTCTTCAGAGATTGAAGAAGAATTTATTTTTATGAGTGCAAATACAGTGATCAGACTTCAACACCCTTGCATATAAATTAGATTTACAGAATTAGAAACTTTTCATACTATTAAGACTATACTTTTAAAAATTAAAACTGTCAGAAGGTATTTTAAGCAGTCTGTTTATTGGTGAGCAAAAGTGTCTGGATTCCAAAAATTTAAATCAGAAGTTATGGGTATTCTCATATACAAATCTATCACTAGGTTAGAAGCCCATTTAGTAGCATTTTAATTGTGTAAAACGCCTGAGAGATCCATAAAAATTAGAGAAATGTAAAAATTACCTCAGAGAAATAGAGAACAGTTCTTGTCAATACAAATTTCACATCTTTTTACCATGTCGTTACACAAAACATGTTTATGATAGTTCTTGCAATGTAGAAGATAAGACTGATGAAATATAAGCTACAATATGAAAGGTGATGTATGAATAAGGCAAAAAAAAAAAAAGTGTTACAGAAATTCCAAGAAAGAAAAAATTACTTCCAATTGCACTGTTGGAAAAATAGGAAAACTGGATTTTTTAATTTTTATTTTTTAATTTGAACCTTGAAGCGTGGGAAGCATTTTAGCTTTTGAAGATATTTAACAGAAACTTCAAGTCTGGAAAATGTCCAGATGTAAAAAAGAGTACAGTTGAACGTGCCATTTTGGCTGGAGCGTCTTTGGGCACCAATGGGAGATCAGCTTAGTAAGGTGGACAGCAGTCCAATATTGCTGGGCATACAATGGCAAAGTATCTAGAGGTATATTTCTTCATCTCCGTTAAAACCGATCACAATCATTGATAGCCATGCTAAATGTTTTTGTTGTTTTCCTCTGGATTTAGGAGATTTTTCAATGCATGGTGCCATGGTATGACTGTTTATGTCTCCCAAAGAATTCATATGTTGAAATTTTAACTCCTGAAGTGATGGAATTAGGAGGAAAGGCTTTGGGAGGTGATTAGGCCATTAGCCCTTATCAATGGGATTCGTGTCTTATCAAAGAGGCTTCAGAGAGAGTCTCTTTTCTGCAATGAGAGGATACAGTGAAAAGACCTGTCTGTGAAACAGCACATACTCCCCAAACATCAAATGCTGGTGCCGTAATCGTGGACTTCCTAGCCTCCACACTGTGAGAAATAAATGTTTGTTGTTTATAAGCTATTGTGTCTTGTTATAGTAGCCCTAACAATCTAAGACATACAGGATCTAAAAGCATTCTGTAATTCAGCAAAGCTTTTGTTGACAATCCATCCTGCGAAACTTCACTTATAGATTCGAAAAAAAAAAGTAGTTTTCCAAAATTTAGAGGAAAATACATAGCAGTTTAAATAAATAAAGGCATATCCAGAAAATAAAATAACAGACATTTGTTCAGGTAGGATTGAAGAGAAATATTGAAAATGATTCAAAGATGCTCAGACAGTTTGGGTAAGTAAAGTAGGTACATTATAAAGCAGGTAGTACAGTAAAAATTTCTTGATTTAAAAAATATATGTACATACACACAAGGAAAGGTTAAAAGAATATAAATATACATCAAAATGTTATCAATGGTTTTCTCCAAGTAGTAGGATTACAGGATTTATTTTACTTTTTTCAAATTTATATGCATTTAAACGTATTTTACAGTAAACATTTTGTAACATAATGTGAACTTATTTTTTCAATAGCATGATTTATAGTAAAACTATTTCAGACTGTTTGCAGTGGCCCTGTAGGTTAAGTCTGTGAACACAGGTCACTCTTTACTCCAAGACACAACCCCAAAGTCCTCTGAAATGAAAACGAAAACGCAACGACATCCAATCAAAGACTTTCAGCAACTTACAATTGTCTCAGTTTCCTATCTATAAAAATAGGGACTAACGATTAACTTCCCATGTTCCCTGAAGTTTAAGGATGCCTTATCTTTATTTATCTACTTAAATTATATTAAACTATATTACTCATTTTAAAATCATGCATTGGGCACTGGCTATACAGCAAACACTGTTAAAGCAAGAGGATCGCGGGTGAGTGCCAAAGTTAAGCTATTCTATTTGGTTTTTCAAAAGTAATCTCCATAGCTTCTCAAATTTAAAAAAGCACACTATTTATGTAGATACACCTCCGTTTGTGTATTACATACTCTTGCACAATGGAAAATAACCAGTTTGTGCCACAGATATGGGAAAAAATAATTATAATCTACATATTTGTAAGTCTGAATATAATAATTGCTAAGGTTTAGAAAAAGAATATTTGAAATCAATTTGGACTTTAAAAAGTTTCCATTTTTTCAACAATGTGGTTTTAATTTTTTATAAAAGTGATGCATGTGTGTGTGAGGACAGAGCCAGGAGAGCAGTTTCCAGGCTCTCGGCCTCACGTGGAAAAGTGCTGGCTTAGGTAGTAAATGGCCATCGACTGTGATTGGATGGTCATCAGCTGTGGCTAGTTGGCCGTCAGCTGTTACCTGTTAACCATTAGCCACTGATATAACTGCCGTGGCTACGCTAGCAAGCGCAGAGTGTGGATTGTGCATTGCAGAGAGGCGGATTGCAGTTAGCAAGTGAGGTTGGTTGGCAGAGAAGCGGATGGTGGGTTGTATGGCTCCTGCTTCTTGTGTCTCTAACCCAGCTGTCAGCGAGAATATAGTGGTATGACTCCCCTATCTATGGCTCTGTGGGTGTTCCTTTTTGGCCTCACCATGTCCTGCATTCTTATGAGGGGAGCAGGACCAGAGACCCCGTGTGGGGACAGAGCCCCAAAAAGCAGTTTCCAGGCTCTCGGCCTCACATAGAAAGGTGCTGGCTCAGGTAGTAAATGGCCATCGACTGTGGTCAAATGGCCATCAGCTGTGGCTAGTTGGCCGTCAGCTGTAACCAGTGAGCCACTGGGCACTAATATAACTGCCGTGGCTAGGCTAGCAAAAAAAGGGGGGGCTAGCAAGGAGATGGTGGCTGAGCCTGCAAGCGGCACAGTGAGGGTTGGGAATTGTGTGGCTCCTGGTTCCTGTGTCTCCAACCCAGCCGCCAGTGAGAGTATAGTGGTGTGACTCCCCTACCTATGGCTCCGTGGGTGTTCCTTTTTGGCCTCACCATGTCCTGCGTTCTTATGTGGGGAGCGGGAGCAGAGACCCCACCTGACACCCTGCACGACACCCCGCATGACATCCAGGGTTAGGGTTAGGGTTAAGGTTAGGGTTATAATAAATTCAAACAATAGTGAAAAGTGGAAAAGCATCTATAAACTTTTAAAAGAAAATCATAAAATACTTTTCCAATAATTTTTTGTAATATATATGAACATATAAGTAAATATAATTGGGTTATATCAAACTTCTCTTTTTGTAATGCTTTTAAATATCAATATATCACGAGCATCTTAATGTTAATAAATATGAATTTATATAATAATTATATAGACTGCTAGTGTCCAATGTCATGAATATAGAAGATCATAAAGTGATAGGAAAGTTGAAAAGTGCATTACAAGATAAAAATTATATTCTCATTTTGGGGTGCCTCTATTTATCACTGTATAAAGTTGAGGAGTCAGAGTAATTTGGACTAAAGCATAAAGGAATACTTTTTATTTCTGTGTTTGCCTGAACTCTGCAAATAGCAATTCAAGCTCCTACCAGTAAAGCTTCTCCTTATAAGTAGAAATCATGGGAAGATATTAAAAATGTGTATACCTTATTTTGCTAAATTGTAAAAGAATTGGAGTGTTTTTAGAGATAGGGAAGTACAAAGGAAGTAGTGCTGGGGCAAGTGAAGCCTTGAAACTGAAAAAAACAGGTGTGGGTGAATGTCTAATTATTACATTGTTTTGTACACCTGAAACTAATAAACAAACAAACAAACGAAAAGCAGGTGTGTCTCATTCTGAGCACTAAAATCAGAAGGCATCTTAGAAGGATGCATATTCAACCCAATATTATGGGTCAGAAAATAGGGGCCTATATAGAAGTTAGGTGGCTTATTATAGTCACAGACAGTGAGAGGATCATGGAGCATCACAACCACGATCACCTAACTTGAACTAGAAGATCCTTTCGAGTACACACCACACATTCTCTTTTGCCTTCCTTTTGCTGGTGAACTTTATTTTATGTTGTCCTTTATCCTTCCAGCCTGTTCAAATTAAGATTATTTAAAGATGATGACTATTTGCCCTTGACCTGAGAATGTTTAGTTGGACAAGGACATTTATAAGAATAGCACATCCATCTCTGTGCAAGGCATTTATGGACTTCTTTAGCATATGTTTATATTTTGTTGTTGTATTGTTTTTTGTTTGTTTCTTTGTTTTTTTTTGTTTTTGTTTGCTTGTTTGTTGTTTTTTTGTAATGCTATTCCAACATTCCCAGCTCATCAGATTGAAAGCTTTCTCTTTATCAGGAGTCACTGAATACTGCTATCTGAATCTGTCTGCTTTGATTGAGGAGGTCATTTGTGTAACCATGGAGTAAGACACTGTGGTTTTCTGAAGCCTGAAACAAGCTTCATCAGAAAGCAAAATTGTCTGAGTGAGTAGGACAGATTTGGGAGACCTATAGGGGTCTGTGGTACACAGTGAGCAGCTGGGTTGGCATCAGTGATGCAAGATGTCATTTAAGGTAATGAAAACCTCGGGTAACATGGTTAAAATGCTTGCCACAACTTGTAACAGGCATGACAAGGTACATGAAAGCTTTTTATGATATTGTTCTTGTCACAGGTGAAATGAATTCGTAACTCGCCACTGCCTCCCATAAGGGTTTGCTAGGTTATTAGTGATACCGGAGAAATATCTTTGTAGCTTTGCAGTGTATTCACCTATGATAATGGTTATCTGAACAATGCACCTTTAGCATTATCTTTTTGCCTGTGAAACAGAATGTTTAATTAAAATATTTGAACAAAATATGTAAAATTTTCTAATCAGTGTGTTGTATTAAATATTATAGATAATTGTATAAATAACGTAGAAAGTTCAAATAACCCCATGAAATTAAATAATTCAGTTCATTGTTTTTCTCAATATAAGCTTGATTTATTTCTGCTATCTTGATTAGACAATAGGATATGATTTATCTTGAGACTGTCCGTGGTTCTGAAAGTTCTTCTAGGGATATAATAAAGCAGCATAGCAGTATTATGGCAGAATCCTCCTCAAGTAATTTTTTCCAATTTTATTGAGCTATTATTGATAACATAACACATGGAAGTTTAAGGTGTTTAATGTGATGATTTGATGGACATATATATTATGAAATGATTACCACACTATTCGTTAATACTTCCGTTCCCTCACATAATTCATTATCATGTATGTATGATGATAACATTTAATATCTACTCTTTTAACAATTTTCAATCTTATAGTACAGTACTGTTAACTGTACTCACCATGCTATACATTAGATACCTTGATGTTATTCATCTTATAACTGCAAGTTTGTACCTTTTGACCAACATGTCCCCAGACCCCTCCCCTCACCCCCTGGCCCCTGGAAACCACAATTGTACTCTCTGTTGCTAAGAGTTTGGCTATATTTTTACTTATTTCACAAATAAGTGAGAACATACAGTATTTGTCTTCCTTTATCTGACTTATTTCATTTCACATAGTGCCTCAAGGTCTTTCCATGTTGTTGCAAATGGCAGAATTTCCTTCTTTCTCATGGCTGATATTCTACTGCTAATAATCCACTGCCACGCCACGAGAACAACCTAAATATCCATCCATGGATGACTGCATAAAGAAAATATGGAGATATATGCTTATATATGGATAAGTAAGGCCTGAGATTGGGGAAAGAAGATTTAAATGGTATGGTTTGTTTTGTGGGGTTTTTTAAAATAGTATATTAGACTATAGTTTTTATAGCCTAAACAAAGGAGCCTATAAATTTATTCATAGAAAGTAACTAAATACCCACTGAATCCTGCCAGAGATTATACCCAGTTTTAGGGAAGAATATCAAGATAGTGGTTTTGAAAGGAAGTTTGAAAAAAGATTAAGATTTTACTGCTTGTACAATATAAATACAACTCATTATCTGACCTTTTATACATTTATATATTGCTTTTTCTCACTATATGACTAATTTTTCTTTCTTCCTTGATTTCAAATCAGAGCAGGGGCTGTATCTGATTTGTTGATAGCATTGTCCCTAGCGTTTAACAGGTCTGCATAAATATTTTTGAATGATTATATGAGAAGGCCTCAATTATCCATCCTTGTACTTTGTAACTAAATTGCCTTTGGTGTACTAAGTATTTTTGTCTTCCAGTTGTCTAGGTTAAAAGGTAATTATATGCCATTTCAAAAATCTGTGGTTTTTTTACACATAATTTTTACTGTGGCAAAGTATAGATAACATCAAATAATTTCACTGGTATTGAGTACATTCACATTACTGTGTACACAACCATTACATTTCGGTTATCAATTCTTCCACTGATGTACACTGGGTTGCTTCCACCTTTTGACTATATAAATAGTGCTGCTATGAACATGGGTCTACAAATAACTGTTTGACTCCCTGCTTTCACTTCTTTTGAGTAATACCCAGAGGTGGAATTACTTGATCATATGGTAATTCTATGTTTAAGTTTTTTGAGCAATTGCCATATGTTCCCCACAGCAGTTTCACCATTTTGCATCCCCAACAGCAGTGCACGATTCCAGTTTATCCACATCCTTAAGAACATTGTTATTTTCTGTTTTTTGTTTGTTTGCTTTGTTTTTAGGTTTTGTTTTTTTAAAATAAAATTCATCTGAATGGTATGAAACAGCATTTCCTTGTGGGTTCAATTTGCATTTCCATAATGATTACTGATGTTGAACATCTTTCCATGCACTTATTGGCATTTTGTGTATTCTTCCTTAGAATTCTTCCTTCCGTTTAAGTCCTTCACCTATTTTTTAAATTGGGTTGTTTGGTTTTATGTTGTTGAGATGTAAGTGCTCTTAACACATTCTGAATATTAATCCCTTATCTGAATGTGATTTGCAAATATTTCCGCCCAATCTGTGGGTTGCCTTTTCATTTTCTTGATAGTGTCCTTGGAGTCACAAAAGTTTATTAATATTGATGAAGTCCAATTTATATAGTTTCTTTTCCTTTTGTTTCCTGTTTTTTGTGTCATAGCCAAGAAATCATTGCTAAGTCCAATGCCATGTGGACTTCTCCCTATGTTTTCTTCTAAGGGTTCTAATTTTAGCTCTTACATTTGTATCTAGTTGATCCATATTGAGTTAATTTTTGAACATAGAGTAAGGTAGGTGCACAAGTTCATTTGTTTGCATAAGGATGTCCAGTTTTATGAACATCATTTGTGGAAATTATTGTCTTTTCCCTATAATGATCTTGGTACCTGGTAATTTGACCACATATATGGAAGCTTATTTCTGAGCTCTGTATTTTATTTTCACCAAACCTTTTTTTTTTTTTTTTTTTTTAGTTAGAGTGTATCTTCCCTTGAGAAGCAAAATATTTATCTAGGTTAAGGTGAAGATGTTTATTTCACTTTTCCTTGGAATAGGAAAAAATAAGAAGAGCACCATTGTGATCTGAGTAATAAGGAAGAAAAATTGATGAAAAACAAACCAAACAAAAAAGCCACAAATAGAAAAGGGACACTGCTGGGGGGCGGGGGGGTAGCACTCATCTGAAACTTGACTTGGGCAGATAAAAGATTGTTTATATTTTTATGTTCTCCGCATTACAAATTCTCCTCTTCTTTCCTTTTGTTATTGAGATATCAATGCTGAGCTTGGTACCAGGGACAGCTCCAGGCTGGCTAACAATGTGGATCAGTCATGTCTTTCGTTTCTTCTGCTTCTTATTTTATTTATTTATTTGTTTGTTTGTTTTAAGGTGCCCAAATCACACTGTTTATTGGATCAATATAAAGCATGCATAAGAGTACCAAGGGAAAAGAAATATGGGATAAGTTTACACACTTCAGATGGTGTGGAAGGACCACATTATTGAGTCCTGTGTTACACAATTGTTTCTATGTCCTCTCTCTTTTCTCCTCTCCTTCTTTCTCTTCCTTTTCCTTCTCCCCACTGTCTCTCCCTCTCCCCACTCTCTCTCTGAACCTGCTTCTCATTTTACAATCACCCATCCTGTACTTTCATTCCAAACTCACATACATACATTATTTTATATGTAAACTAAAGAACAAACAACCTGGTACCCATCCTTTGGAGGAAAAGAAAAGTTTATAAGATGAAATATTAGGCTTTGCCAGAGTCATTCAGTGATATTTGTGTTGTTTTACATAAATGTGAATTTCTCTGAAATCTGCTAAAAGCTAGGTAAGTGCAGTTTGTGTCGGATTATACTTCAATCTACGTATGCAAGTCAGGATGTCAATTATGCCCTTGATCAGAGCAATGAGACTTGGTAGAGCATGACATCAGAACAGTGGTTGGCAGCTGAGGAGCCTTAGGTTGGAGTAGTGTTCCACATGCTGACAGTGATAGAGTGCTAGCTGTCAGCGGGGTATCACCGCCCCCATCAGGGTTATAGATCAAAGCATCAGATAAATAAGGCAGCAGCAGGAAAGCATCTGAGAAAGATAAGTCCATAAAATACTGTAGCCTGAATGATTTGTATAGTCCTTTATATTAACTGAGTTTAATATTTGATAATGTAAATGACCATTAAAACCTCTATGGCTCGTGTCGTTTTAAGGAATTTGAGAAATTCAAGACACATAGTTTTGGGAAAAAAAAAGAGTCCAGATGAGTACTGACTAGAATATGTGCTAATGTAATTAAGGAAAACAATCACATCTTGCTACTGAGGAAAACTTAGACCTCAAATAGTTAAAACTTGAATAACTGTTATGTAAATGTATAAGTAAATCTCTTCTCTTATGATTTCTTTCCCAGCAAGAACACAGTTAAATCCACTTGATCATAAGAGGTAGTATCATGACAACTTTAAAGAATGTGTGGTAGTTATTCTTTTAAACATAGAGATCTACACACATGCATTTATCTCCCCTCTTTCTATAGTGCTCATTACCTTAATACTAAAGGAATGCAAATGTTGTAATTCTTCATTAAAAAGGAGTAAGACATTTCATTAATTTTTACACAATAGGAGCAAACAGAGAGAGGAACAGAGGAGACTGCAGCCTAGAACATTCAGGAGCCCTGCAGACAAAATAAGCTCAACATAGCTCCTGAACTGTTTCAGCTCTGAAAGGGCATAGAGGACAGAAGGAAAAAGAGAGGGTTAATGAGGCTGAAAACAAGTGATTCATTAAAGTCTACTTCTTTGGTCCTCACTACAACAAAAAAAAAGAATGCAATCAGCAAACACATTGCAAACAAAATCTGTCAAAGAAACTGTAGTCCATCTATGAGGTGTATTAAGACATAATTTAGAGAAACTGGTGGCAGATGAGGAAGAATATTAAACAGAGCTCTTTTCCTTTCCTCATGAAAATAAGAATTCCAGGGAGATTAAAGAATTTAAAGAATTAAATCTATGAAGATAATAATTAAAAAAAAACACACATAGGAGAATGTGTTTAGGGCTTTGGAATAAGAAAGGCAATCCCCAAAATAATGCATGCAGCAAAAGCCAAAATTGCTAAATGAAACTAGGTTAGTTTGAGATAAAATTTTAAAGAAGAAAGAACATGGAAAAGTTAGATAATAAGTGGTAGCTTAGCTGAAAACATTTACAACATTTATGAAGCAAAGGGTTAATATCTGAAATTTATCCAGAGCTCCTAAAGATCAATAAAATGAGACAAATAACTAAATAAAATTCGAGCAAAGAATATAAACAGGCAGGGTGTGGAAGATGGGTATGGAAGTCATTTGCAGTTCTTCCCAGTGCAAACAATGCTGCAGTAAATACCTCGCACACGTCTCCAGGGTGATGTCTTCAAGGGCTTCTGTTTAGGATCCAGTGCAGTGGAACACTGGTAGCAGCAGAGCGTGCATACATTTTGCTTGTTTCTTTGTTTTCGTTTTACTAGATTTCCCTCCAAATTTCCCTCCAACGTAACTGTGCTAATTTACACTCCTTTCAACAGTGCACATCCAGATCCCGGCATCCAAATATTAATACATGTTTTGCCTTTTTCTAGTCTAATGGCTCAAAATGTGATCTCACGAATCGGCTTTGCATATTCGTGATTCCTAGTTGTGATGAGAATAGTTTTTGTGTCGAGTGGACCACTGTATTTTCTCTTGTAAGGATTATTATTTTCTATTGAGTTATTTGCTATAGGGATCTATCTTGTCCTTCTTTTACAGTATTCTGCAATTTATTCTTAGCCCGTTTATTGTTCTTTGTTTGAAGAAGAATGGCTATCTATTGTTGATAATCCACTGAGAGAGTAGTCTATGTATATTATCTGGAAACATGGAGCTAACCATTAGAATAAGTAGAAAGAGCAATCTTTAACATACAACGAATCCTGGCTCTAACTTTTGTTTCCTATAAGAAATTAACCCCCTATAAACTTCAGTTTCCTCATGGATAAAATAAGAATGATAATGTTCACCTCGTAGCTGTGTTCTGAACATTAACTTTTTAAAAACATCTGGCTATTATTGGCCTATTTCCCTTCCCTTCTCCTTTAAGTAACTTTATTCTTTTTCAAGTAATCTGTTAGATTACTTTTGAACTTCATTAAACCAAGGTTGAGTCGGTACATTTATTCATTACCTGCTAAGCATAAGTTAGTAATTTTTAAGACCATGTGTGATTTCCCATCAAGGACATTACAATGAGGTTGGAGATAGATTGTATAATTGCTTTACAGAATAAATTCAGAACTTTAAACCAACAGTAAGAAAAATAACTATGTCTATATTTCTTAACCACTGCACCCTATAGGAACTGATGTTCAATTAGAGAAGATGCTGAGATGAATAAGACACATACCATCAAAGCACTTACATTTCAGGAAAAAAAAAAAAAAACAAGCAAGGCTGACTTTGAAAAGTACTGTTGAAGATGAGCAAAAGGACATGCTAAGGAGAAGGAAGAGGGAAAAATTACTCATCTATAGAAATCTTGAAATAGTAATAACAGTATTGTTTGGGCAGGGCCAATACAGGAAGGAAGGCTTTTGTTAAATAAAGATACAGGAGAAGCAAAAGTTCCAGAAACCAGTGGCCTGGAAGGCTTATAGCACTCGTGGAGAATGATGAGAATTTCAGGGCTGCATGAGCAGGAAGAGGCAGTTGGTGGTGATACTGAAAAAGGCTGTGCTGAACTGCAACACTTGCGTGTCTTGCATGTGGACACCTGTCTTTCATGCATGTGGGTGTCACTGTCTCCTTCTGCAAGTAACAGCAGAGTAGTTTTCTTTAGGGATGCTCCACTCGTCTCATCTTATGGTCCAGTTAGGATTATCAATAACATTACCCTTCATCCTTCTCCTCCCCCAACCTCTACCAAGTGGTAGAAATGTAACCCAATCTAGGCCAATCAGTCGTCACTTGGTCATTTTAGTCACAATCAAGGAGGCACATGGAGGCTGTTGGAGCTGAGTCAGCTGATTACAGCACCTTCATGCAAAGGTTCTCAAATCTCACCATCGGCATCTGCCCAACTTCTCATCCTTCTCAAGGCCTTGCTTCTCCTTTACATCAGCGAGCTCCTAACTATCCTGCCAATAAACCTGTGTGTGTGTGTGTGTGTGTGTGTGTGTGGTATTTTTATGAAGTTTTATTTTTTCATTTTGTTTTGCTTAACTTAATCAGAATCAGTTTCTATTGACAGCAAGCCAAGAGCTGTAACTGTTGAACTTGTCGAATGGACCTGTACATAATTTGTAAACATTGGGGAGCAGTTAAAGTTGATTGAAGAGTCCTATGAGAATGACATACTTTAGGAAAACTTGAGTCAACAAGGAATCAGAGACATAGTACAGGCATGAGAAAGTGCAGTTTTGTGAAATTAGGAGGATTAAGAAGGATTAGAGGGATGCAAGACATTATGGAGATAAAAATAATATAATTTAATGGAATGGAAACTAGACAACACTATAAAAGAATGGGTTTGAATCCCAGATTCTGCCCAGCTTCTGACTTGCTTAGGTAATTTACTCACACACAATGAATGCTTTTTTCCAAAATTTTATAGTATGGACAGTAATAGCCTTTGTTTCATGTTTTGAGAATTTAAATCATAATATATGCAAAGTGCTAAAAGTTGTGTCTGTCACATTGTAGGTGTCAAATTAGTGTTCTATATTAGTTTATAAATTCAATAGGACTAGGCAAGTGATTGATTCTTGCATAGGCTAAAGGGCAAAGTCAACACTGACCTCAAGTTTTTGAAACTGGGAGACATAGTAGGTGATGATAACATTCAGAGATAGTAGAGAAATTGATTTGGAAGAGGGTGAGTGATAAAATGGACTTGTTAAAAATAAAAAATACATTTTTGCCATGTAGATTTTTGAAGTAACCAGGAAATAATTTTCTCAAGACTTAAGAGAATGCTGGACTTAAAGAAAAGAACTTTAGAATCATCCTCATAACTGTGGAAAATTGAAAGATCTGATAACCATGTGAGTAACTACAGAAAAAGAAAACATTGATGGCACATTCTAATGTGTATTTATATAAAGGGTGGGCAAAAACAGAGAGTAAGTGAAAAAGACAGAAGGGAACATATCACAACAGCACAGAAGCCAAAAAAAGAGACTTCCAGACACAGGGTTTTCTTACTCCACTACCTCAAATGTCTCACGCTTCAGAAAGTACAGAAAGTGTGGGGATTAAAAGGAATCCATTAAATTGTCTCATTAGTGAGTCTTCTCAGAGATTTAGTTCAGTGACGTCATAAAAACGGACCTAGATGTAACTGTGAGAATAATGCCTCATTTATGTTTCAGGATCGTTCTTATTTATGTCTCAGAAGTTGTTTGGGGTGTGGTATATGGTGTAGAAAAAAAAAAAAAAAAAAACAAAGAAAAATTGCCCACAAGTAAAATAGTCGGTTCTGGAATAATTAGAACTGATTTGAGAATATCACAGCAATTATACAGTTTTATGTAGTCAACCAAATTAATATGTGAACAAGCCCTATGAAAATAAATGCATTTAGAAGTCACATACCCCAAATGGCAACACAATGATTCAATTATATCTGCCCCAATGGTCACAACATTACAAATGTTGGTAATAATTTTTACAATAAAAATACTTCATCTTAATAAACTCAAAATAAACCCTAGAATCATAGTATTTAACACTGGCATCTTGGGATCCTGCTAAACACTGGAATTTAAAGACTTATTTTGACAAAATTTCTAAGACAGTTCATTTCTTCCCAGGTCAGCTTTTTCTATAAATAATTATTTTTCTCCTCCCAAAGAACCCGTCAGTATGTCTTTTCATCATGATGACTCATTTTTTTCCGTCTGTATATTTTTAGCTCCCTGAACGCAATCATGATATATAAGGGTCACTTCTGAACATTCTTAATGTACTTTATATTTAGCTCAGCATAAACTCTCAAATAAGCTGAAATGTAAAGGACACAGTTGCAATCATCTGTTCTGAACCCTGGAGAAACAGTGCCCAGCTGCGATCAGCCCTGGCACGGGACTTCTTGGCATTCTTGCTTGGAAAGCTTGAGCCAAACTCTGACTCTGACGAAGAAGGTCCCAGATTGACCTCTGTGTCCCCTCATGGATAGTCATAGATCGACTCTACAATTTGTATTCTATTCCCAATCTGCATCCATGATTTTCCCTGATAAATATTCAGAAGAGAAAAGACAGCTAGACATACATACATACATACATATATATATATATATATATATATATATATATATATTAACAATACATAGAAAACTTTCAGTCCCCACGTAACATTCCAGTCACATCCAGTTATTTGCATGAGAAGTTACTAATTTATTCTAAGAGAGAAAAAAATGAGCGCTGGATTTTGGATAAACTATTATGAGATTTCATAGAAATGATTAATTATTTTAAATGAAACTCTAAATTAAATATTTTCTGTTTGTTTGCTTTCTTCCTTTTCTTTTCCTTCTTTCTCATGGCTAAATCCTATACTCTTGTGATCTAAAATCTAAGGTATTTATTTACAAGGAATGTGATGGTAAAGTGTAGCACTAAGGTCACGTTTGCACTGATAAAACAAAGGACATAGTGATTAGCTAATTATTTTGTATATACAAAGGTCATTATATACATTATACATATAGCATATAATGGACGTTAATGCATTATATATAAAGGACATTAGATATATTATACATATACTATATATAAAGGACATTAATCAGCTAATAACTATGTCCTTTGTTTTGTTCATATATATATGTATATATATACATTTATATACACATATATTAATATATGTAGCTTTTATTCTACTTCTAAGTGTTTAAAATGTGTATATTAATGATATTCAAAATCAAGTTAATAGGAATACCTGATCTGATTAATTTTATGTTCTTGTTAACTTCTTTTTCCTTTCATTCACTTATCCATTCATTGACGTAGCTAACACTTATTTTGCATGTAAGATACTCTAGAAAACTGGGAAGGTACAGAGAAGGGCAGTAGATGGCTCTGCCTGCAGGAGCCTATTGTTAGGAAGTTTCCCAGAGAGGAGCCTAATGAAACTGGGTCTTGAATTTAAAAAAAAATGCATCTCCTTCTACAAAGACAGTAATGGAATTTTCTTCCTGTTCATTGCTTCTATCTCCTACATCGTGGTGAAAAAAAGATAACAATAACAACAAAAAAAGCTAATTCTTCCTGAATACTCATTGTATGCTATATATGATTTGGTCACTCTGATCTAATGTACCACATTTCTGTAGTAAAACATTTTGTAAAAAACATTTTGTACAAGTAACCTTGGCAGAGGCCTCTAATGTGAGTTCTACCAGCTTGTGGTGACACTACACTTTTTGATTCATCAGGCATTTTGATTCCACAAAGAAACTATATGTGTGTTTAACCTAGTGTGCATGCAATAACCTTTTAACACTGAAAAGCTAATACAACTTGTAAATATGAAATGAAGACCTCCTTAACTTTTCCATGCAGTTCCCCATTCTTGCTAACCTACCTCCCATTTCTGTTTTTGTTATGTTTTTAGGACAATAAAAATTAAAGAGTTTAAACTGGATATATAATGAAAAGAGAATAAAAGGAAGAAGAAAGAGTTGGAGAGTGGGGACGTCTAAGACAGGTATTGGTGTTGTGCAACCAAAGACATGCTTTGCAGGGAAAAACATAGTCCACAGATCTATCCATTTCCTTCCCCACAGCAGCATTTTTAAAGTGAGATGCACGTGAAAACCATCTCCCCAGACAACTGCTGCAGCCTGGGAGTGGCCCCCCCTCCCTAGTTCTCATTATCTACGCAGTGTGATGATGGCAGGCCTTGGGTTTAGATTTTCAAAATCTGAGCTCTAGGCTCATCTTGGCTCCCTAGCGAGTCTCCTTTGTTTGAAATTTTAGAAACACACCTGTATTCAGTTCTCATCCAGGTAGAACAAAAGCTGTGCTGGCAGGGAGACAGTGGAAGAAGTTGCTGGTAAACCTTTGTCCTCCTTTCTTCTGTCACATGGGTGGGAATACAAACTATGGATTTTTCTTGTGATCTTTTGTTCTAAGCCACTGGGCGTGGATGTACTTTTCTTTGAATTTTCTAGTTTGTCTCAATTTTATCTGGCTTTCATTTGTTCCCATAATCCAAATACCAGGGGTGCCAAAGAAGTCTAAATACATGACTTGTATTCAGTACTGATGACTTTTGCTATCAGTATATATTACAACTTTAATACAGTTTTTTCCTTTCTTAAAATGGCACCCTCTGTATATATAAACTTATATGATCTTTTTTTTAAAAAAGAAGCAATTAATTAAGGAGAAACAAACTTCACTAATTCAAATGTTTTCAACTTAGGAGCTCCCATATCAGAAACATCTCTTTAGCATGAAGGCTAGTGAGCTACAGTCCAGATATTTAGGGAGTATGGTATTGGGTAGTATGTATGATTCTCTTTTCTTCTCCTTTATCCTACTTGTGTTTCAGGATCCTTGCCTGATGTAGAAGTAAATCTGAAAGTAGAAAAGGCATTAAAAATATATAACTCCATGAAATGGAATTACTTATTTCAAGCACATAAAGTACTTTTTGAAAGCAAACCTTTATTTCATCTCCAGGTGCATGGGAAGGACAAAGAAAATTTATTTTCCATAGGATATCGGAGAAATAAAATAAAATAACCTGTAATATCACAGAAAAATTTACAGTATTGTTCAGATACATAACCAGAACCCAAAGGATATAATTTCATAAAATATTGAATGACGCTCATCTCACTTATGATTAAAAAATAATTCCTGGCAATCTGTTCAAATACCCAGGAAAACAGGAGCAATGGTATGCTACCACTTAGTCATTAAACAGTTACCATTAAAAGCAAAACATTAGTCTGATAATTACCGTTTTTCCTCTCTCATTTTATCTGATGCACTGAGTTCTTTAATGAATTCAGCAAAGTGCGCGTGCAATGACTGAAAAATTCCATTTAGATGCAAGTGCAGGAATGCTGTCATGCACAAACATCTCAAATTATAGGATCTTGTCTCCCTAACTCCCTACTTCACTTTTTTCATCTATAGTTTGCAACCCACTGGTAGATAAATGTAGTGGTGCAGAAGCATATTTTTCTTTTCCATGAAATAGACAAAGTAGACTAGAAAGTTGTAGAGTGCATTACATGTAGAAAGGTAAACGCACTTTCCAAAATTGTCTGTTTCAGACATGCACACCTGTCTGTGTGTGTATTGGGCGTCAATATAAAATATATGTCTCACTGTGGATCATCTCAAAAAGGTTTGGAAGCTGCTGCTTATACCACATATTAGCCCTTCAGTCAAATAACTAATTACAATGTCTGTTTTATATATATATGAGGAAACTGAACCTCAGAAAGGAAAGTAAATTGTTCATTATCTCCCAGGTGTCATTAGAAAAAATTCAGATTCCATTTGTGTTTTTAAAATAAAGAATAATCTCTATGTTTTCAAAATACGACCTATCTTATCAGACATGTAAACCTATCGTAGCAGGTATATCTTAGTCACGTGTGTGTGTGTGTGTGTGTGTGTGTGTATCTCTAACTAAAAAGAAAACCAGAACAGACCCTATGCATTTCTATGATAAGTAGCTCCTAATTATTTTCTTATTCCTAAAGTTGATGCAAACCTATTTGTCCATTATTTTTCATCGATTTTTTTACATTGCTATCAGTCTAATAAATCGTCAGAAAATCTCATCTGTTACAATGATAAAATTCTTAGTATGGATTGTTTTAAAATGAAGAGGGCCTGTAAATATCATCAAGTTTGACTTTTACATTTTAGCTTTAGACCTTCTAGAAACTTGGAAAACCACTATAAGTATAACTAACATTTAGGGTTACTCGTGTAAAATTCATGAAGTTTAGAAATTTTCCCTTTTAATTCTCATTGAATGACCTAAAATGCTTTCATCTTCTTGCTTACCCATTCTGAGCTCCTCTTCTCTGTAGCCTTTCATTCATTCACTTAAGTCGCAAAAACTTCTATTAAGCCTTCTTCCCTGAAAGGCATTGTGTTAATCACTGGACTGATACAAGTCACTAAGACATGTTTATGTAGAACTTTCTGTCTAATGGTGGGAATATTCAGTGGTTGATTATGAAAAACGCAAAAATCTACAAGTAACTGTTCTGTTGCAATTTTCTTTTCTATTTCAGAAATATTTTCAGTAAAATTCTCTTCTATTTCTATGTATGTCTTGCTAGGATGCTAGGATAGCCAGTGTGTGCCTCTCATCATTCATTCCTTTCTCTATATGGTAGGACAATCTCCACAGATGGTTTCTTAATTAAAATTGTTGAATCTTTTTAAGAACCTGCAAAGCAAAATATATTGCAAGAAAAAAAATAAAACAAAACAAAATAAAAAGCATAACTAGAATAAAATCAAGGACACTTCTAGAAATTATTTATATCATTAATTTGGATATCCAGTGTGCCTTCATGACAGACCCACAGTGGATGGGAGGCTCAGAGACTCATGCTGTTTTATTATCGCTTGGTATTTAAAAAACTCAAAGCCATTTATTTAAGATCATTTCATGGCTTCATTCTCTCCTTCCACATGTGTAGCTCTGAAACCAAGAAAGAAGTGGACTAGTTGCTAAGCAACAACTAAAGTATTAGGAGTGGATCTGGAGATGCATCTCTTGTGTCAAGTAATTCATTAACAAGTTTTAAAAACTAAAATGTGCAGTAATGAAAGCACACATTATGTCATATATGTTTTAAGGAAAAGGTGGAACTAAATTCCAGCTTAGCTGTAGGATAATTTCATATGAATAACTTTGTTTCCTTTAAGGGCACATATAAGGTATGATCAACAAATACAGTGAATATTTAAATAAAAAAATATATTACAGTAAAAGACACATTGCCATTTATCCCCCTCAAAATACTTCCCCTCTCTTTGAACACACTTATCCCATCGTTTTGCCACTTTCTGAAGCAGTTCTGGAAGTCCTCTTTCCTGAATCTCTTTAGTCGCGCTATCGTGGCTGCCTTGATGTCTTGAATCAACTCAGAACACTTACTTTTTATGGTCATTTGACTTTGGGGAAGAACCAGAAGTCACACAGTGCCAGATCCAATGAATAAGGTGGGAGAGGACACACCATGTTGTTTTTATTTGATAGAAATTGCCATACCAGAAGCGATGTGTGACACAGAGCCTTTTGGTTGTGATTACAAAATATGGCGAATGCTGCTGCCGAGTGCCATCCAACAGAAAGACAGGTATCTTCAGTACGGGAAGTGGCATGTCAAACCTTAGTAACAGTGTGTGACAAGTTTCAACTTGTTCAGTGCAGCCAGTTGTGTGTGAGCTACAGTTGACAGAAGGTGTGTTTTAAAATGTGCCATAAATCATCCTCCATCATAACAACATTGTGTCACACATCACTTCTGGTACAGCAATTTTTATCAAATAAAAACATGATATGTCCTCATCTACCTTATTAATTGGATCTGGCACCGGGAGTATTCTGGCTCTTTCCCAAAGTCAAAATTATTCAGGACATCGAGGAAGCTATGACAGTGCAATTAAAGATACTCATGAAAGAGGACTTTCAGAACTGCAACAGAAGGTGGCAAGAACAATGGGATAAGTGTCTTCGAACCTAGGGGGAGTATTTTGAGGGAGATTAATGGCAATGTGTCCTTTACTGTAATATTTTTTTATTATTATTTAAACATTAACCATATTATTTGATCATACCTCGTATTCATGGTTTTGGAGATTCATAAAACAAAATGCCAGATCACATACCTGTATTGTCTTGAGCCTCAGACATTCTAAATTTAAAGACTAAACTTAAATGGCACAGATGGAAACTGAGATAATTTGGTTGACATCTGGTATATCAGTAGCCACAGGATAAAGCAGCGGGAAGAATTTAAAGGGGCTGGTTGGAACCTGGAGTCCAGGGTGCCTATGGACACCAGAGGTAAGAAACTGCTATGGTGATAGAAAAAGGAGAGACCAGGAATCAGTGAAGGTGTGGAGGATTTTCCAAGGAGGAGGTGCTGACATGCTTTCATGTAAAAATGCAAGTCTATTGGGAGAGATAGTAGCATATTGGTTAAGAAGATTGCTGGGTTTGGGGGTCAGAGAGAACTGGGTTCAAACCCTGGCTCTTGCACACAGTTTTTGTGTATTTGAGCAAATTACCTAAGCTCTCCTTAAGTTTTAGCTATCTTTGATGTGGCTGTTTTATTATTATGTTGCTATTGTTATTAATATATTTTAGATAACCAAAGATAATGAAGGAAACGTAAGTTTCCTTTCAATAAAATTAGTGCTAGTAATCAAAGTTAATGTCTCTGATATAAAACAGAGAGGGTTTTCTACTCAGGTAAAGATTCCACAGAATGTAGATGAATAGCAATTTTGTGTGTGTTTGAAGCCAAGAAAGGAAAAGGGACTGCAGATATTTGTACGAATAATTAAATAAGCAAGTTCATGTAACAACCATGTTCTGATCATTGTAATAAAATGCATCAAAAGACTTATTTCCATTTATTTCACCAATGAGGGAAATTTAAAACTCTGATTACACATTGCTTAGGACTTACCAAACATATTGTTCTAAGTAAAAACAACAAAAATATAGCTCCAGATGGGATTGCAAAGGTTTTGGAGATGCTTTGACTTTAAATTGAAGAGGAATAAGTCAGAAAAAAGTCCTAAGACACAAATCCTAAAACACTATCAGAAATATTTAAGGTTCCCCCTGCCTTCATCCTCACTGCAACTATATATTTATGTAGGCTTTGGCCACTCATTTCTGGGACTTTTTAAAATTTTATTTTATTTTTTTATATTAGTCGCAGGTGTATAAAACATCATAGATTGTGTAGATGCCTGACCACTGTCGTGTACACCCAAAGCTGATGTAGAATAATATTGAATGTCAACTATAATTAAATATAGATAGATAGATAGATAGATAGATAGATAGATAGATAGATAGATAGATAGATAGATAGATAATTAATGGAATGTAAAGTACAGCATAGGGAATATAGTCAATGGTGTTGTAACAGCTGTATACAATGTCAGAGGGATGGTAGACGGGGAGCTATCACTTTATGAGGGGTGTAAATGTCTAAACATTATGATGTTTTATACATCTGGGATCATTTATTATTCTAAATTTATTTTTAATTATAAAAATTCACCTCACTGTAAATTTTTAATAAGATCAGATTTAAAAAATATCCTTCGTGACATGTTTCCCACTGTTTTCTATGTGTATACGAGTATTTTTAGAGTCATCTTGAAAAAATAAAATGTGAACAGCTTGTTTCCAAATTCTTCGGTATTTCAAATGATATTACAATATATGCAATTGCATACTTCTGGGTGTACATGTTAAATGTTTCTCTATAAATTGGAATGGCCATACTCCCGGTATTTATATCTATCTATCTATCTATCTATCTATCTATCTATCTATCTATCTATCTATCTATCTATCTATCTATTTCACTCTATTATCTGTCTAATCATTCTAAAATTCTATTCAAAGGCAATGCACAATCACAGTATATGAGAGGTTCAATTCCAACACAATTAACTCACAATAGATATTTTCATTATTATTATTACTTTTTTGCCAATCTTATGGTAGAAAATACTATCTCATTGGCTTTGTTTATATTTCCTTAATTGCTATTTGTGGTAAGAAATTCATAGTTATTAGTAACTTTAATTTTCCATTCTGTGCTTTGTTTACTCTTTTACACATTCTCACTAATTTTTTTTTAATGAATATGTAAGTTTTTTCAAGTGGTCTTTTTCTGCTAGTATGTAATTTATTTTGTGGATTGCAAATAATTCTCTAGTGTTTTGTTTTGTCTTTTAATTTTCTATATTTCTTACAGAGTTAAATTTTGAGACAGCCAACTTCTTGTTTTCTATTATGCCTTTTGTATATCGTGACTTGCAAAATAAAACCTTAAAACTTGCAAAATAAAACCATATACACACATTTACTATTTACCTTTACTTTCTGCTAATGAGTGAAAGGTTATTTTAAATGTTTATCTATTAGTCGGATATGAGTTTTACTCGAGAATAATGAGATGTAGGTAAACAGCTTTCTTTTTCTTGACAGTCAATTATTGCAACATAATTTATTGACAGTTCACATTTGACTCAATGAGTTGACAATACCAATATTATTCATCTATCTCTATATATATTATATGATAAATATGTGATATATATTATGTATAATATATATATAATGTATATCACATAGCATGTGATATACATAATTATGTACATATAATGTTTAAAGATTATTGAACACATCTGACAATACATTTGTCCATTTGGGGGCTAATTTCATGCTTTTTAAAAATTGCTTTATTGAAATATAATTTACATGACATAAAATTCACTTCTTTAAAATGTACAGCTCATTGGGTTTGTATTCACAAATTCTGCAACCATCCATCATCACTATCTAATTGCAGAATATTTTCATCACCCCACACGGAACCCAAAACCCATTACAGTCAGTCCCCATTCCCCTCTAATCCCAGACTCTGGGAATCACTAATCTATTTTCTATCTCTATTGATTCACCTATTCTGGACATTTCATATAAGTAAAATGATACAATGTATGATCTTTTGTGTTGGCTTCTTCACTTAGCATGTTTTCAAGGTTCATCCACATTGCAGTGTGTATTAAGAAGCCATTTCCATGTATTTATTATAGTTTTATACAGTTTTCTGATACATCTCACAGGGTAAATTAGCCATCATTGTTCTTGTTAAAAATGTTCTTAGCTATAAGTATACATTTCTTTTTTCCAGTTTCAATTTTATGTGTGTGTATCAATAAGTTTTTGGGCTCGCTTTGAATTTATAGATTAATTTGAGTATAACTGTTATCTTTGCAATATCAACTCTTCTGATCTATGTACGTGAACTATTCCTTATCAATCAGAATTACTTTTAAGGATTTATAATTTTCATCACTGAAGATTTCTGCTCAAATGAATTACTAAGCATTATATAGTTTTGCTTACTATTGGGATCATGTATTTTATTTCTGTAATGTATTTTAATTGGCTATATCAATGATATTATCTGAAAATAATGTTTATTCCTTTCCAATATTTTTATACTTTGTATTTTTTTTATATATTGTCTTTTTTCATTGATAAATCAGTAGTTATAAATCGGGTACATTTTGTACTCCCTAGGGGATATTGGTCAATGTCCAGAGACATTCTTGACTGTCACAACAAGAGTGCTACTCACATGTAGTGATCGGAGGCCAGAGATGCCAGCAAACATCCTACAATGTACAGAGCAGCATCCCATAACTCAGAATCATCTGTTCTAAAATAGTAGCCCCAAAGTTGAGAAATCCTGAGTTAAAGCATTCAGCACCATGTCATATAGCAGTAATGACAGCAGGCACTTTATATTGCTCCTGGATTTAATGGGAATACTTACCATATCAGTAATGCTTGTTTTAGGTTGCTCATAGATGAGCTTTATGAAATTTAAAAAGTTTCCTTCTGTTCCTAGTTTGCTAACATAAGCCTATGTGTTTGTGTTTTGATCAAGAATGGATGTTAAATTTATCATTATTACTGTAGCTAAAGAGATAGTCATATTTTTTCTACCTTAATGTATTATTAAGGTAGAAAATAAATGAACTATAGTGTAATAAATTAGCAGATTGTCTAATTTTTTTTCCAAACTCTTATCCCTGGGATAAATCTTATTCACTTCTCTAAAATTATTGCTAGATTATATATATGCCTTTATAAAAAAAAAAAATCTATGTTTATAAGCAAAAATGACAGATAGTGTGTGTGTGTGTGTGCATGTGTGTGTTTGTGTACATATGTATACCCTCACACATCCATGTGTTCATATCATAGTTTGATTTAGAAGTTATTTGCACTTTGTTAAATGAGTTGTTAAACTTAATATAGTATTCTATACACTGAAAGATTTCTATAATATGAATAACAAGTTCCTCGAGGATTGTTAAAATTTATTTATAAAACTGTTTGGTAATTATGCCATTTTTAAGGACAGACTTTTTAATAAAAATAATACAGAAAATACATTATACAACAGCACTTTAAATGTTCTAATTAAACGTTTTACATATATTAAGGCATTTACTCCTCACAACTTCTTATGAGATAGATAATTGCATTATTCCCATTATACAGATGAGAAACTATTATACTATACCTAGAACTTAAGTCTGTTTTAAATGTCTTTGTCCATGTTATTAACCAGCCCAATTATTCAAATTATTGTTTATTGAATCCCAATGACACACAATTATGGGAATTTTCTATCTGGAGACATCTCTTCATAAAGTTAAGGTACAAAAGTGTAACTTGAATTAGATTTTAGTGAAATTAACTCTTCCAAAGCCCTAGGTTCCACATTTGACTGTGCCATGTGTAGTATTTTGATCAAGGCATTTCCCCTATATGAGCTCAACTTTCTCATGTGTAATATGAGATGCAAGAATAGATGATGTCTTGGGAGCCTCCTAGCTCCAGATACATAAACTTTAATAGATTTTCAGTTAGTGCCGGCAGTAAGATTTATGCAACAAATATATGATAAATAGACAAATATGTGAGCCAGACATGCAATCGATTCAACTAAAGATGGCCCATGCCTTATGTGGGCAGTGATTTAATACTTAGCCAGAATTCCAAGGTGGTTTAGAAATCAGATGTAATATATATATATTTATGATTAGCACAAGAATACTCTTTTAATTTCCAGGTTACCTTTCATTGTTATGTAGCATTTTGTGAAAAAATCTGAGGTTACTTCTGGGCTTGGGGGAAAGTAATATCTGTCATGAGCATGGAATGTGAAATTAGTAGCACATTGTCATTTATTTACAATCTCTACCCCAGATTTATATACCAGGGGTGCCAAAAAAAATGTATACACATTTTAAGAGATGTTATCTATGTTCAAGCAGTAGTTCGCCATAATCGGAAGTGTCTGGACGCTGATGGTAACCACTTTGAGCACCTCTTTTATCGCAGAAGTCAAACATAACTTGTATTCATCTTTTGTTATCAGTATATACTGAGTATTACAATTTTAAAAGTTTTTTTCCTTTCTTAAAATGTGTATACATTTTGGCACCTCCTGTATATATGTATATATTAATATATTATTTGATGCTATGGTAATAAAAATAGCAGGTCACATATTGTGAGTGATAACAATATGCAAAGAGTCATTCGGTACCTCTGAAAAAATAAGTAATGAGCTAGTCCTGGAGAGAAATTAGCTTTATTGTTTACATGTGAGTTCATCAGAGTCATGATTTATGATGGATTCACTTTTCAGCAGAAACAGCATTGTCTTTTAGAAAGAAACTACAGAGTAGCTCATTCTATGACATAGTCAAAATGTAATTCTCTCTTTCTAGCTGCTCAGCCAACATAAATATCATGCTTTTAAAAAGTATTTGATTTTTGAACAGAGAAATGTTCAAAGGGTTCTCTAGAGTCCACTCCCTTAATCAAATGTTTGATGAGGAGAATTTTTTTTTTCTTGTTGGAGATTATGGCTCTTGCTAGAGTAGTAGAAGAATTTTCCTGGCTTAAAATGATAAGCAGTAACACTGTACTAAGAACATATTGGTTGCTAGGGTTTTATAAGAATTATCTTTTTTCAATACCTATAATTAACCATCTTCTAAATGTAATACTAAAAAAGTATGAAATGTTCTTCATATTTGATTAGGGCAGATTGTTTTCTTTCTTTATTACTCTACATTGAATAGGTGAACCTGGTTTATGATAAGCTTATAAGTACCATTTTGAAATATAGAACATTTAAAAGATAATTTATCTGAGACATCAAAACCAGAAGTAGTAAATACACATATGTGTGTCTCAGTGTTTCACTTATTTATTCATACTTAAATCTTAGGGTCTGCATTTAACTATTTGGGGACAGCAGAACAGAAAAAGAAAAATGCACACAATCCCAACCCGTCATATAAATAGCACCCATAAGACTGACACAAACAGTTTTGCTCCTTTGTAAAGCCATATTAATAATAAATTTCATTTTTTCTTGCAGCAGAAATTAATGTAGAAATCCCCGTTGTAATCATTTTCAAAATAAAATGAAATATTTCTCTCACCTGAATATTAGTAGCAAGTTAATTGTGGGAATCACTAATTATGAGTTAAAATCAAATATAGTTTTAATTATGTGTGAATAATAGTTGCCAAGAAGGGCTTAAAATATGGGATTGTTGCTGAGTATACGCATGGGTACATTCTCTATAGTATGAAGAGAATCTACCTGCAACTCATCGGTAAAGTTAAAGTACCCGGAGAGGCCTTTTAAGAGTATTAATCTGGGGAACGTAATTTGGTGGTTACCAGAGCGTAAGGGGGTTGGGGGGGGATGAGGGTGAGGGGGATCAAATGTATGGTGATGGAAGGGGAGCTGACTCTGGGTGGTGAACACACAGTGTGACTTATGGATGATGTGATACAGAATTGCACACCTGAAATCTATGTAATTATACTAACAATTGTCACCCCAATAAATTAAAAATAAATTAAAAAAAAAAAGAGTATTAACATAGAAAAGGAGAGGATCCCTTTGCTTCAAAACTTTTTTTTTCTTTTTGAATTTCCTGGATTGAGTTCCAAACTACTTATCATTCAAAGTTCCCTAATGTTTGATCTCAGCTTGTCTGAGATCAATGAAAGCCATCATTAGTTTTCATTAATTCCCTAGTCAAATATTTAAGTCTGTTTTTTGTACCCTAACCAATTGAGGTATTAGTGGTTTAGTTTGAGATATCTTCCCACCTCTATGTGATTTTCAGTGTTGCATCCTTTTTTAAGGAGTATTGTCAGGAACTGTAAAAGATCTAAGAATTTTCTCTACTTGAAAGCTAAGAAGTTAGCCTACCACCACTTCACGGATGCTGGAAGAAGACACAAGACTCCTATGTCAGAGACAAAGGACTTTTTATTACTCATGGCACAGCAAGCATCATTAGCTTTATGTTTGCACTGGTTCTTCTTGCCCCTAAGTCCCATAGAAGCAACATGGAGCAACCCAGGGGGATATTATGTATTCAGAGGGTTTGTGTCACAGCCAGGGAACTCCAAGATTTTTATAATTAATGCAAGAAAGCCTGCCCACACTTTGTCCCAGAAGAAAGCATTATCTTTATCATATTGGACAGCCTTCTGTTCTGGAAGAAAGGATATACTCTATCTTCCATGGCTATTCAGTGTGCAAAAACCCTAATAAAACTATTTTTACAAATAGTCCAGAACAAAAGCTGTTTGCACAAACAGTCCCTGTGCCCATAACACGTGACGAATGACTGAGACCCATGGAGAAATGTCTCCCAATAAGCATTACCCTCATGAAGACTGCCATTACTACCCAAACACTTAGTGCAGACTCTCACATTTGTACTTTATCATCAATGAGAGTGTGCTTAGAACAATACCTGGCACATCCTGAGCATGCAATACATGTCAGTTGTCATCATTGATTGCATTTGTTTCATTCTAGGTATATGGCTATCTCACAAAAGAGAGAATAAATCTTTGATGGTAAGGGCAGTATATTTTAGTATTCTCATGACTGGCATAGGCAGAACAAGTGTACACAGAAGTGCTTCAGACTCTCCCTCTAACTAAAATTATTCCCAAGCTTCTCACGATGTCTTTCTAAAAGTGTGAGAATCTAAAGTGCAAATATTCTCTGCTCCAGAATTAGACTCCTTTAATTGCTGATGTCAGAACTTTCCACTCCTCTGCCTTCAGTTTGCCTGTCTCTTTTGTACACTGGATAGATGTCAGCTCTAGCCTCTGATACATGCCTAATCCTTTTGCTCTGCTGAGATTTCCTAGATTGATGACCCTAGATACCTCAGTATCTCACATATAGTCCTGAATTTGTCTAGAAATCCTACTCGCCCATTGCCCTTCTAGACTGTGTGTACATCTTTCTGGATACATTTTGACCTCACTAGACTTACCTAAACTCTAGTTCAAACTCACCATTTAGTAAATTGAGTCAAATTCTCCAGGTCCTACCATCTTATTTATCTGCCATATTCAGCTTTTCCTTTCCAGCAGCAATATAAAATGGTGCCTAAAATTTCATACCCTGGGCACTGTGCCCGGTATCCTATCCTGTTTCTGCCACTAGCTTGGCTTTGGGGGAAGTAATCATGCTGTACTAAGTTTCCTCATGTATAACATGTAGATAATATTTCCCACTTTATAGACCTACTGTGACATAATATATGTAAAGCCTTTAACAAATTATCAGCACATGGTAATTGCCCAATACATATTATTATTCCTTACTACTGTTATTATCATTTCCTGCACAACTTTGATTGTAACTCATAGAAGTGTGTCAGTTACTATTCATATGATTAATCAAATAAAACAAGTCATAATCCTGCCACAATTTCAATGCCCAGCAACCCTAATCAAGCTGGACAGATTGATTAAGCCACTGGACTAAATGTCTGCTGCAAAGTTGTTAGAATCAACTATTGCTAAATGGATTCTATTCTTGAGCCTGGTCCAACAGAAACTTTGGGATACATGTGTCCTTGCTCATGTTCTATCCCTCCAATTGCTGCTTTTCTGAGAAGTGGCTGCTGGGAAGCCTCTGGAAAGGGACCAGAAGCAGTGATGGCTGACCCATCTCATGAAATTGAACAAATTTTTTGAGGAAAATAAAAAGGGCAGATTGTTTCATAACTATCTCTATCATTTCAAATGGTAATCATCTCTCTTCAAGATAGAAAGATAAGAAAATAAGATTAAAATATAATAAGAAGAAATTTAGGAGTTTTTTTTTATATAACGTAGTTTGAAAAACAGCATGATTCAAATTCCTCCATGTAGAGGGAAGAGAATCAGGGAGTATAAAGATGTCCTGGTATTGTTTATAAATTCTATACATTATCCACTTCTTACTTACCTCTCAAAAGTCTCTGGTAAAGATAAGTATCATTGTGTATGCAAAGATGAGAAACTGTTCCATGAAAAATAATTCTTATGCTGCTCATACAGTTAAGTGCTTTTAATAATTGAATCATTTGAAGTATTCACAAAGGCCTACTTAAGAGAAAACATATGAAAACAATAGAAAAAATTACACATTTAGTAATTAAACTCTTACCTCTGTTGTATCGCCCTTGATTGAAATCAAAGTATCACTCAAGAATGATAAGGAGGCAATATTATGATTTAAATTTTTGAAATGCAAAATTGTATTTTCTGTTCATTTTTCTCTTCTTGTTTTATGAGAAAGATAATACTATTGAATGAATGTATTCCTTGTGTCCAAATAGATGCCTGAAACAAGCCCTATTCTTGGTTCATTTACCATTGAGAGAATTGTGGCCTCATTTTCTTTTTCACAGTAGTTAATATTTGGCTGAAGCTGCTCTTTGGCAGTAGGTAAGGTATTTGATGATTCTTCTGTGTTACATAAACATTTTTACTTCAAAGAGATTGCCTGTTCATATCCCACTGGATCAAGCCAGATGTCTAATTCTATCCAACATCTTTAATGTTTTCAAAATCATCTGGGGTGTTGTTAATGGAGGTACATTAGGTACAATCTGAAAGTTTTTAATGGGCAGTACATGCATTCAGTCTATTTGTGCAACATAAGCTCTTGCTTCTGAAGTCTTGGGGATATTTCCTTTCATATACTGTTCTCCTACTATCTCATTTTCTTCTCCAGGTGACTTAATTATATAGTCATGGTAAATATTATCTTTCCTTTTGACAAATTTTTATTAAAACTATAATAGGATCCAAACATTGCATAAACCACTGGAATAAAATATGATGCCTGCATCACAGAAGCGATGGTCTAGTTAGGAAGAAAGAGGACTCTGTAGAAACAAACTCTAGTACAGAGGAGGCCAGGATCAATGTGCCATGAAAGCGCAGATCTGAGAGCTCTATATTTTGTTGGGTGGGAGAAGAAACATTTTGATCAAGGCCTCAGTTTCTCAGATGCACAAGGAAAATAACCCCAAAAAGGAGGGTGTACTTAAAGAAAGGTACATATGGATATGTTTTTTTTTTAAAGCAGAAAGTAGTTCTGCATCACGTGAAGGCAGCTTGGGAGACAGCAGTGTGCACTATGCCAAGATAGCTGGTTTTAACCCACAGAACAAGAAAACTATTAAAATCTAAAGCAGTGTAGCATGGTCTGATTTATATTTGACAAACATAAATCTGAAGGCTCTTATCTCCCATGCTGATTGTATGAGAGATAAACTTAAGTCACCATATCAGTTAGAAAGTCCTTGAGTCACTACACATGAGGAATTGAACTAGCACTAGAAATGGAAAGAAGAGAAATAATTCAAAAATGTAATAGAATACCGTATCCCCCCTTATCCGCGGTTTCACTTTCGTGGTTTCAGTTACCCATGGTCAACCATGGCTGAAAATATTAAATGGAAAATTCAGAAATAAACAATTCATTAGTTTTAAACTGCATGCCATTCTGAGTAATTTGATCAAATCTTACACCATCCTGCTCTGTCCTGCCTGGGATATGTCATCCATTAGGTTGGTGCAAAAGTAATTGTGATTTAAAAGGTTAAAAATAATTGCAAAAACAGCAATTACTTTTGCACCAACCTAACATAAGCTACCTGTCTGTTAGTCATTAGTGGCCATCTAGGTTATCAGATCATCTATCATGGGATCTCAGTGCTTGTGTTCAAGTAACCCTTATTTTACTTAATAAATAATGACCCCAAAGTGCAAGAATAGTGATTTTGGAAATTCAGATATGCCAAGAAGAAGCCGTAAAATGCTTCCTTTAAATGAAAAGGTATGTATGTATTGGGGGAAAAAACAATATATAGAGAGTTTTATTATATGCAATTGCAGTCATCCACTGGGGGTCTTGGAATGCATTCCCCTAAAGATAAGGGACAGTGGACTACTGTACTCAAAGGCTACGTCATCTCAGCCTTTAATACATACCCACAGAAAGGCTTAATAAATGCCACTTGAATGAAAAAACAAAAAATTAATGCATTAAACATGGATTTTAAGTGTAACATTGCCAGAGCTTTGAAGATGATGGAGTCATATTATATATAAATTTCACCTTTTTTCCTGTGCACTGAAAGCAGGGATATTTCAAATTATATACAACGTATTCATATTTGTAGATTTGTGACAGACCGGTGGGCTTCCTGTTTTAGAATGTCTATTGTAACAGGGAGATGCCCCTCGGGCTATCCTGAGGTCACACTGCTGCTCAGCCTGACAGTCATTGGTACAGGCTTTACATTTTCCCTTTTGCTGATGAGCCCAAACATTCCAATTTGGTGATGTTCCAAAAACATTTTTGCATTATGAGCAGGTTTGGGTCACAATGGGAAAAGAAAACTGGCTCTATCCCACAGCTACCTCATGTTACAAAACAAGAGGGAATCAAGACACTGGCATAACCCAGAACTCCCAGAAATTCTTAGCATAGGTATTTAAGAGAGAATTTATTCACACTAATACCAATCACCTCCGTCCTGCTCTCATTGTATTATTTTCCATAGCTCTCTTTACAGTCAGATACAATTGAACATTGATTTTTTTTTTTAATTTCAGAAAATTTAGCTTTAATACAATACTTCTATCTAACCTACAGGCTGTTTTCTACTTATCCACATAATATCCTTTATAGAATTTGTTTTCTAGTTTTATTTAGTGGATACGTCTTTTCAGCCTCCTTTAGTCTGAAAGTTATTTTTAGCCTTTATTTTTCACGACATGGATATATTTGAAGAATACAAGGCATTTGTTTTACAGAATGTTTGTCTGATATCTTCTCAAAATTTGAATCAGGATGTGCATTTCAGGCTTGAATGACATTAGGCATATTATATCCTAAGGTATCACATTCCAAGACACATAATGTACATTTGTACTTCACTGCTGATACTGATTTTAATTACTTCATTAAGGGATTATTCAGTTTCTGCAGTGCCATTTGTATGCGTTAATACAATTTAAATTTTAGAATTAATATATAATTTACAGACTATGTAAATGTCCTGTCCTCATTAAACATGATCTACCCAAAGATGCTAAATT
This sequence comes from Rhinolophus ferrumequinum, assembly GCF_004115265.2. Taxonomy (NCBI): domain Eukaryota; kingdom Metazoa; phylum Chordata; class Mammalia; order Chiroptera; family Rhinolophidae; genus Rhinolophus; species Rhinolophus ferrumequinum. The sequence continues at coordinate 47,960,347 of NC_046296.1, forward strand.
TGATGAATGATTCTTACCTGAGTCAATTTTTACTATAATAATTATTACATTTTCTATGTTCATTATTTTTTATATTTATTAGTTGACATTTCATTGTAAAACTTTCCCTTACCTCCGTCTGCCTCTATCATCTATCTATCTATCTATCTATCTATCTATCTATCTATCTATCTATCTATCTATCTATCTATCTCTTTCTGTCTACCATTCCATCAATCTCTCTATTTATCTGTTAATCTTTATCTATCTATCTATCTATCTATCTATCTATCATCATTTATCTATCTAGATATTTACCTATCTACTTATCCATCTAAATATCTATCAGTATTGACTCATGTATTCTGTCTTACATAGATGTTCATAGCTGTTAAATATACATTGTATATTGTATCTTTTAGAATGAAAAGGCCCCTTCTTTATCTTATTGAGTGCTTTATAAAAAAATTTTTGGCTTACTTCTCTTTAGTAATCTGCTTTCTTATTGCTTTCAGTTACCCAATATATCTTTGCCCATCTCTTTATTTTTAGCCTCTTGGAATCACTTGGTTTCAGGTATGTCATATACAAATAAAATTAGGTTTTCCTTCATGAGACAATTTTAAAATCCTTTTCTTTGCCAGGTGAGGTAGGCCAATGCCTAAATATGGATATGACTGATAAGCTTTGTCTCAATTCTGCTGTCTCAATTCTATGTCATGATTGCTGTGTGTATTTTGTTATAGTTACCGTGTTTCTCTTCACTGTTATGTGTTCTCTTTGCGTTGGTCATTAGGAAGATTTATATTTAAAATAGTAATTGTTTTTGTATTTATATCTTTAATCTTGCCTTTAATCTCCCTTTTTGAAATTAATCTTTTCTATCTGCATTGCCAAAACACTTAATGTTCATATTTTCCCTTTCCCTTTCTCTTTTCCTTCCATTTTCATCTGCATTCCTTCTAAATTGTCAGAAATATGTTTTTATATTATTCTTCCACCATGTCTTCAGTCCGGTTTTAGTCTTAGATCTAAAATTAAATATATTAAATATTTACCACTCTTAAGGTTTTCCAAGATGAAGTTCACCCTCTAATAGATTTCTTTGCAGGATTTCATACTTTTTTTTTTAATTTAAGTTAATTGGGGTGACAATGGTTAGTAAAGTTACATAGATTTCAGGTGTACAATTCTGTAACATATCATCTGTACATCACATTGTGTGCTCACCACCCAGAGTCAGTTCTCCTTCCATCACCATATATTTGATCCCCTTTACCTTCATCTATTACTCCCTTCCCCCCTATCCTCTGGTACCACTAAACTGTTGTCTGTGTCTATGAGATTTTTTTTTCTTTATTTGTTTGTCTTGTTCCTTTGTTGCTTTCAGTTTTATATCCCACATATTAGTTAAATCATATGGTTCTCAACTTTTTCTGTCTGACTTATTTCACTTAGCATAATAATCTCAAGATCCATCTATCTTGTCACAAATGAAACTGTCTCATCTTTTCTTATGGCAGAATAGTATTCCATTGTGTATATATACCACATCTTCTTCATCCAATCATCGATCAAAGGACACTTTGGTTGTTCCCATGTCTTGATCACCATAAATAAAGATTTCATACTTTTGATACTTGAAGAACAGGTTGGCTACATGTAAAGTCTTTGGCCCACATTGTATTTTCATGAGTTTCTTGAAAATCTTTCTCCACTGCCATCTTGCCATGGCTGATGTGCACTTGAGATATCATGTACCCAGGTTGCTTTCTTATTTTGATAAACAATTCAGTCATTTCGCCTGTAGGCTCTAAGATTTTTTTGTCTTTAAAGTCTAATAATTTTACCTTGGTATGTCACAGAGTGATTGCTCTGGCTTAATATTTCCAGGTGCACAATGAGGTCTTTCAATATGTTGATATAGGGATTTAATTTTTGCTGGAAAATTGTTTTGAATTATTGTTATAAATATTAGTTTAGTTCCATTGTTTTGTGATTCTTAAGAGATTACAGATACATGTATGTAGACTTTAATTGCATGTCCTCCATTTTAACCACGTTTTCTCTGGTAGTGATTAATTTTCTTTTTTCTGATGTTTATATTCATGGTTATTTTCCTGATTTCTTTTAATATTGCTTATTAAATTTTCATTCAGTTTTATTGTCCCTTGGGCATCTTGAAATTTATCTTTTATTTCTGATATTTTTTCATATTTTCTTTAATTTCTTTACTGAGTTCTATCAACTTTCATTGAACTTCACATTCTTTTGTTTGTTTATTTTTGTTCTTAATTCTTAAATTTAGAGTCTATATTTTTTTCATATACCTGACTGATTATATAAGACTATTTAATTCATTTGATTGTTTTGTGATAGTTTTGTTCTCCTTTTGACTGGATATTTAGGAAAACTCCAAACAGATGAAATGCCTTCCGTTTTCTTGTTCAAGTAACTTGGTATAGAATGTCTCTGATTTTCTTAAATTTTGAGGCATTTTTGGATAGGTTATTGTCTCAAGAGTGCTCTCTTCTGCCAGCATAGTGACATGTATTTTCATTTATGGTTGGTAATGATGGAGAAGGAGGAGGGTGGATTGGGTTATTTTGTAGTTCTGTGTTTCTGCAGGACCTTTAATTTTTTCTTCTCCTTCTCCTCCTTCTTCTTCTTTTGATTTTGTTTATTTGTTTTGCATCGTTGCCATTTCTCTAAGCTGCACCTCTTCTCTCTCAGCAGGAAAGCTGCTGAGGCTGCTGTCTCCAATGCCACTGTCCTTTAGGCCCCTCATTCTAGCCAGTGCTATGAGCTACCAAGTCCCGGATACATGTTCAGTATTTTGGCACCTACTGTTGGACTTTCTCTTTCTGAAATTGATTTTTCCCCCCTGAGCTTTGTATATGTTCTCATCATCCCTTTTTTCTTCACTACTGTGGTCTGTTTAGACTCTTCCTTCTCTGCACTAATTTTTGCATTCAACAGCTTCAAGCCCTGAAGGAAGCTCCAACAATAACTGTTAGAATTTTGTATGTATTTCCCTGTTCAAAAGTAACTTGAAATTCATAGTATTCTCTGAATTCTATTAAATGCTGATGTCATTTTTGTGATTGTCTCTTTAAGCTTCTCCACATGTATGTTTATACTTGTATTTTTACATATTTGAAACAATAATGTATATTAAATTTTATTCTGCTTTTTTGCTTGGCCTTATATCCTATCAATGATCCTATGTTTCCATGAACTTTGCACTGCCTTTTCAAGTTTTAAAACTTTTTAATATAGTTTTATACTTATATAAGTAATACTGATTTAGAAATCTTACAAAGTACAAAAAATAACAATGAAACTGGTAAAGAGCAATTCCATTTCCTAGAGGCAAACACCAATAACATTTAAATAGTTCCCTTCCGAGATGTTTTTCTAGACATATTGACAGAGATGGTACTGCACCTATAATTTGGCATGCTGTTTTTTTCACTTAACTGTGTTTTGTAATTATTTTTCTTTGTAATTTAAATTATTCATAAACACTATTTTCAATGTCTTCCTAGTATTCACCATATGGACATTCTCCCAATGTTGATTGCAATTTTCATTATTAACACATCTACAACAAACATTTTTGTGCATAAATTTGCATCCATATTTTAGATTATTTTCTTAGAATATATTTCTGGGAAGGGAATATAAACCTACTACATCATTTTTACCAAATACTAAATTTTGATTCATTCTTAATTGCTTGGAAGCATGATTTTAAGTCTTTTTTAATTGTGAATGGTAGTAGGTATACTTTTGCAGTCTGCACATATATAGAATTGCTTATTCTTGCCTCATACCTGACATATAATTTGATATATAATATCTGATATATATATATGTATATATATGTATATATATATATATAATACTATCAATTATGGGATATATATAATTTTCATACTCTACAGATATTGCTCCATTAGCTTCTGTCACTTAATAATGCAGAGACTCTTAGAGCAGCCTATATTACTACCTTGCAGATTTTGCATTTTTTCTGTCTAGAGTTTTATCTGTTAATAATTCACAAATGTATATCTTTAGTCCAGTGTGCTCCTTTGAACACTTAGGACATATATGCAATATTAAGTTGTCTTTTCCTCTCTGGTATTTCACAGGCATCTCAATTTTAACATGTATCTCAAATTAACCAACCTCCAAAACAACACTCTTAGTTTGTTTCCCCACTTCAGCTTGCCCATCACACCCTTGACCTTCCATCTAGTAACCGAAGACATCGGTTTAGGATGCCTCAACCTGGATCATCGGTTTCTTACTTTTCCTGAGAGTTCACATCCAGTAGCTCACTAAATGGATGAATTGGCCCTTGAAAGTATAACCTGATGTGTTTACTTCTTTCTATCTCCACTGCTAATACACTGGTCTATTATATCTATACCTGGAATACTTCACTAACTTCTCTAAAGACCTCCTAGATTACTCCCCTTGTGTTCCATTCTTCCACAGAAGCTAAGGGGATCTTTTGTTTAAAAGTCTTCTTTTTTCACAGACAATAGTTTAGTGGTTACCAGAGGGTAAGGGGTATGGGGGGTGAGAGATGAGGGTAAGAGGGATCAAATATATGGTGATGGAAGGAGAACTGACTCTGGGTGGTGAACACACAATGTAATTTATAGACGATGTGATACAGAATTGTACACCTGAAATCTATGTAATTTTACTAACAATTGTCACCCCAATAACTTTTTTTTTTTAAAAAGTCTTATTTTTTTAATCCCAATCTTAAAAATCTTCCAGTAGCTTCCAATAGTAATGACAACTAAATTCCAAATACTGACTCTGATTTACATGGTTTTCCTCTGTTTTCTTCTCTGATTCTTATGTAACCTTTCTCTTTCACTTGCTTAGTATCATCAAAATGTTTGTGTCTTCTTTCAGTTCCTATAAAATCCAGATTATCAATTATTTTTTACTACTGAGAATGACAAATTATTTTGTTTGACTATCAAAGAAGCAATTTTTTTTCATCTTTATAATTTTGTTAACTTGTTTTGCAATCTTTTTGGGTGTGTGTATATATGGTTGTTTACTCATTCCTAAATTAGGAGAGATTTAGTTAGAATCGTTTGCCCCCACAAAAAACGTGGATATATGGATTTTTCTTTGCTGTCTCTGAGTTTATTTGTTGGATAGCATTTTAATGTGTATAACTCCTGCCTGATTTTATTCTTCTTTAGCTGTGTTTTCATTCTCTAACACAAGTTCTTACTTCTGAGTTCTGTCACTCTCTTGTTCTCATTATACATACTCTGAGACTTGAGTCTGATCGCTACTGCTTTAATTGCCCCTCTTCTCTAAGTCTCTTGTTGTCCTCCAAACTTCTCTTCCTTTTTGAGTCAGCCTAGTTTCCACTGTCATCACTTCCATCTATCGTTTGTCAATACCTTCACCTTTCTGTCCATTTGCCTCAACTTTCTGCAAATGCCTAAACACTTTCCCGTTCCTCCTGTGCCCGAACTGCTGAATGCTGATAAATGAAATTAAAAGATCTTAAATACCCTAACTGAAATTACTAAAATGATAGTACATCCCATCTAAGCAGTGACATCAAAATTGAATTGTAATCCTATCACCTGGCCCTAGTTAGATGCTTCACTTTGGCACAAGATGATATAGAGACCTCTACTCTTGGAACAAATCTGTTTGACTGGTAGTGGCTACCTGGATACACCGAGTATTCATCATATGCCAAGAAAGGTTTTAGGCACTTGTTATACAAATAGCTACTAGGGGGTCAAGAAACAACTAGCTAATTATACGGCAGTATTATAATTTGCCACAGTGGAGTGATATAAACACTCCAGGATGGAAACATGATAAAGGCAGCCTAAATCTGATGGTAAAGGTCAAAGATGAGTTTCTGAGAAGGTAGCCCTTAAGAAGATACTTAAAGCAGGAGTTTTCCTTGTATGATGCAAGGTAGAGTATTCCAGGGAGAGGGAACAAAATATGCAAAGGTACAGTCATTACTGAGCATGGTATAAATGACACGGGAGGATTGTAAAGCTGCAATTGGGCTCAATTGGAAAAAGTGCTGTGATTAAACAATGGCATCTATCATGAGTGAATGAAGACAGTGATGGCTTTTTGTCATGTTTCCTTTTGCTACATTAACAGTGATTCCAAAGTTGCATTTCAAGCCTATAATCCTACCCTTAGACCCATTCTCTTAAGAGAAGGCCTCTGTTTTCTGCAGGCAAAAAAAAATGTCAGGTTTAGCTCTGTCAATTTTCTACTTAGTAACTCAATGTGTTTAAAATATATATATATATACGTGTGTGTGTGTTTGTGTGTGTGTATTTCACACTTGATGGTAAAAAGAAGTACTCTTACCCCATCTGAAAACTTTCTATCCACCTCTGTCCTCAGCTCCACTTCCTCCTGCTTCCTTTTGAAATAAACCCTGATTTACTGTGTATGTTTTTTCTTCTATATTTTCTCATTTTCTGAATCAGATAATCATGCTTACGTTTACCATATGTTTTAAAAATACTCCATTACCTTTATTACCCTCTAATTACCATACGATATATGATATATTAGGTTAGTGCAAAAGTAATTGCAGTTTTTGCAATTATTTTTAACCTTTTAAAGTCTGAGCTACTCCCACCATTTAATTGATATATCTTTCACTTAGATCATCAAACAATTCAAATCTGTCAAATCCAAGCAACCTCTTTTCAGTTCTCATCGTCCCTGACATAACTCAGTAACTTGACAAAGGGAGCTATGAATCTCCTTGAGACTTTTCACTTCCCAGATTACTCTAACTTGACAGTTCTCCACATTTTCTTTTCGCAGCTCTAGTCACTCATTTGCATTATCTTTTCTAGGTTTCTCTTTCTCCCTTCATACCTGAGTATTGGAATGATTAAGTATTCCAATGTGATCTATTCTCAGGTTATATTTCTCTTCCATCAAAATGGCAAGTATGGATTTTTTTAGCCTTACTCATGGAGTCCAAAATGTATGTTGGCAGCCCAGATAGCTCTCTGAGTTCAGACTCAGAAATACAGGAGTATACTAAACAGTTCTATGAGTTTGAATATATGGAATTTCTGTTATTGTACTCTTAAACCAGACACGCTAATTTAACTTGGTCCAATCTAAAACTTAGATGTCATGTAGGCACCTCAAATTTAACAACTGTAAAAAATGTGTAAACTTCCTTATTCCAATATCTGTCCTTATTCTATATACTTTGATGAATATCACTACATACACTTTTTTTCCAAGCCAAAAAACAATAACTCACCTTAAAAGACTTCATTTCCTTTACTGACCATATGCAATTAATTACTAAATTCCGACAATTTTCCACCTAAATGGTTCTTATTTACATTCTTCCTTCATTTCTACTGACACTTCCTTACACAGGCTCTCAGTATCTCCTGCCAAGGTCTCATTTCTCATCTAGATCTTTCACCTTTGGTAATTTTCAATGCTTTCTCATCACAGGTGTCTTGGTAATATTTCTAAATCTGATTCTGCAAATATATTATGTAAAAATTGTCCAGAATTCTCCTCTGTTTACAGATTAAATCTGAATTCCCTTGTTTGGTATGTAAAACAATTCACATTTGATCCTTGCAGATTTCCCAAACTTATGTGACTATTTCTCTTGATACAAAAAAAAAAAAAAAAAAAAAATAGGAACCTCTTTTTCCATCCCATGTGTACCATGCTCAGTAATAACTCTATACCTCTGCCTAATTTGTTTTCTCTCCCTGGAATAAACTACCTTGTGTTGTACAAGGAAAACTCCTGCTTCAAGTATCTTCTTAAGGGCTACCTCCTCTGAAACTCATCTTTGACCTTAACCATCAGATTTAGGCTGCCTTTATCATGTTTGTGTCCTAGAGTCTTTACATCACTTCACTGTGGCAGTTGTAATGTTGCAATATAATTATTTAGTTGTTTCTTGACCCCTTAGTTCAGTAGTTATTTGTATGACAAGTGCCTGAAACCCCTCTTGGCACATAATGAATACTCAGCGAATACCAATTAAAAGCACAAACGAATGATTCTCAAAGATAATGCAGACAGAATCTAAGAGGGCTTGAGTAGTCCTTATTGTCTGTCATCTGTTAATATTACACCATCTGCCCTGAGCCATGTGCCTATCTTTTCCAAGTTCTTTGTTCTTATAAGGTTAGTAATTTATAAAGATTTAATTCTTTTTTTTTATTATGAGTAGAAGAAACATTTTTACTGAGTTATTTAGTATCGAGTAAAGACAGACAAATGGACAAAAATATATAGAACAATACTTATGAGCACTTAGAAATGAATAAGAACATTTCTGTGAAATCATTCCTTAATCTGGTTAGAGAATGAGGTGAGATAATTCATTTTTAATCACACAGTACATGTATACAAGTTATATAATGCATGTTAACAATGATAATATAGGATTATGAAAAGGGGCAGATGCGTGTATCATAGAAATATATTTAGTAAATGGTTTTGCTTTAAAAATGGTTTTTTTGGAGGAAAATTCGGTCAAAAATAGGTAAACCTATGACTAGTTCACTAAATTTAAAGGGCAGCTCTCCACTCCAAATGTAGGGCTAGCTTGGGACTCAAATTTGCCTTGATGAAGGCGGCCAGACTGCTGTGCGCAATTTGAAATGCCTGGGTGTTACAAAGCTTTGACTGAAAGCAAAAGTGATTCTTTCTGAATAAACAATGTAGCTTGCTAGTATGTGGCAGAGAAACATGATGTTATTACTTGTACTTCCACAGCAATTTGTTTTCCAATGCAAGAGTGATCCTTTCCTCACGCTCACCAAAAAGAGATGAGAAATAAAGATGGCTTCTGCTTTCTAGACAAAGACTATTGATTGTTCAACAAACCAGTAAGAACGAGCAAGTACTAAGTGGAAATCATAATAACACTATGATGATCTCTGTGGACAAAAATCAATAGAAAGGAAATGGTTTTATAAGAGATATACAATGTTATTATTCTAATACCTCAGGTCATAAAACTGAGGCATTTGAGTGTGACCTGACATTAACGGAACTGATTGGGAAACTATGGTGGCCAACGTGATCTCTGTCATTTCTGACAGTGCATATCTCACCATCCGTCCCTGCTCCTCCACAAACACACAAGATTAAGCTCCAGCTACATTTCCTTCAGTTCCTAAATTTGCTGTAGTTTGTTTTTACCTCAGGGCCTCTAACCTTGCTGTTTCTTCTGCCTGAATCATCAGTGACTGGTTCTTTCTCATCATTCAGGTCTGTGCTCAAAAGCCATTTCCTAAGAGAGGACTTGTCAAACTGTTGTATCTAAAAAGACAAACAAACAAACAAAACCTCTACTCCACCTCAGTGTCACTGTCCAGCTTATTGCCTTCTTTGCATTTATTTCATAGCCTGTACCCGTCCTTGTTGTTGTTTCTGTCTTTGTTTTTCTATCTCCTGCCTCAGTAGAATGTAAGCTCTGCTTTTTATCTTGTTCAATAATGTCTTCCCCAGACTCCAGAGCTTTATTTAGAATATAATAAATGAAAAATAAATAATTGTTAATGAATAGATGACTACTTTTTAATAGTTAATTTGTCTAGTACATGTCTGTCAGCTTTTCCCCAAACAGATTGCAAATTTCTTGATGGCAGGGTTTGGGCAATGTTTCCTTCCACTGCTTCTTCTTCCTACATGGGAAATTAGACAATCTAGCTTATCCCTTTAGATCTATCCCATTTTTTGATTCATTGAACTAACATTCACTCTTGTGGAGGAAGAGACTTACTATTTAGAAGTGTTTGTTGTTTGTATTTTTGTTTGCTTCGCCATTTCCTTACGGGTGTAATAAGATACAGATGTAAGTTATTGTTATTAATTTGTTTTTCTTTCCTATCTGCTGTTGCAGGAACAAGGTTACCATGTAAAAGTAATCTTCCCCCAAACAGAAAATGCTCTATATAAGGAAAAGATTCTTTGCTTTTCAATTAGAAGTAGAAACCAGGAGAAAGTAGGAGAAAAAGCAACTCAGCATTTTTAAGGCTTTAGAGCTGCATGATATTCAATTGACTAACTGGTTCTTGTACTTTAGTTACTGCCTCATTAACTATAAAAGAGAAATTATCTTAGGTTCAAAGTGAAAGATAAACCATAGCTTTTATTCCATAAGGGAAAATCTAATTATAGCTGAAAGAGTCTTTGTGAGTAATATTGATATAAAATGTAGAAGAGAACTATTAAATTGCCTCACTAAAGCATTAGTAATAGATGGATTTCTTCTAGGTCAGTAACTTTTTCCCCATTTTCTCAGAGCATTCATTATTTATTCATTAGGTTCCTTTGGTAACTATGAAATTATTACCTTTCAGTTCAATCTGTAGGTTTTCTATATTCTCTATTCCTTTATCAATTCTAGAAAGATTTTCTAAAACAAAAGCTTGCCAGCTATTGCTTCAGTATTTTTGTGAGTTCAAGACTAAAACTTAGATGCTATATACATACACCTGAGAACTCAATACCTAAATTACAAGAAAACTTCTTAGCATTTTAAACAATTTCCCAAGTGTAAATTCAGAGAAAATCAATTTACTTTCTCTTTTTTTAACCCCAGGCTTATGTTGTAATTTTGCAGTACCCAATATCTCTCTGAAGCCCATGGTATATGTTTTTTTTTTTTTTTACTTCTTTTCTAACTATGCATTTCATACCTATCCTTTGGAGTTGATCTCAAAAGTAAATTAATGGGCTCCTTATTCAGTATTGCAGTGTTTCAGGTAGCAAATGCATGACAACTACTTAACCAATCCCTGAGTAGCCAACCAGTGAGTGTGGCATTAATGATTTTGGAGAAAGTTAACTAAGTACATCTATCACTTTGTCATGTGTGGTAAAAGAATGCATCAATCAGAACATAAGAGAGCTTCTGTCTGTGAGTACTACTGAAATCTGTTACAAAAATCAATAGAACAGGTATGGTAAGCTGCATTTATGTTGAGTAAATAAAACAAATGGAAAAATAGAGGGTAGCAGACTGGTAATATAATTCCTAGAATAAAGCACAGGTTAGTTTCCTGAAATAGGAACCATCTTTATGAATCTGACATTCATTCCTGAGAGGTTTTCCCATTATCAGTGCCTTATAAGCATGATCTAAGTGGTTGAACTATTAACTTTTTTTAAGTGCTACTTAACCTGATACAAGGAGAAGCAAACTGATAACCCAATCATGGATGTTTTACTCTTACTTAATTCCACTCGGTGTGGAATTCATTTGGGAGATTTTCAGTGCACTTCCATCCAAACACAAAACCTAATGTCTGTCTTTGCAACAGTAGACCTCCTATATCTTTATCTTTTTATAATTGGAATCTCTCCATCTTGGTATATCCTATCATATTGTTTCATTAGCAAAAGCAAATGAGGAGAACAGGACTTAACAAGGGATGGGGGGGGGAAAAAGCAGCACTTTCTGAGTGATTAATACGAATGAAAGAATTGAAGGAGCAGATAAGATGAATAACGAGATCCAAGGTATCAGTCTTTAAGGCAGGCATAGAAATTATATGAGCAAGGAAAGAATAGAATTTTGAAATATAGTTGGAAGTTATTAAAAACCAATGGTAAAGAAGGCAATAAGTTACTTCTTCAAATAAGTATAAAACTATGGGTCAGTTATTAGTCAAAGAGAATTGCGGCCCACCTTCAAATAATTCCCAAGTATATACAAATTCCCCCCCAATAAATATGATAGGCACACTCTCATACACACTGAATAAAGAGCAAATTAATGCAACAACTTTGGAAGCAATTTAATAATATTCATAAAGAGCCTTAAAGTTGTTAATATCTTTTGACTCAGTAATTCCCATTCAAGAAATCTACTTGAAATCAATATTCTAAAATTAAGGAACTATACATGAAACACAATAGCAGAGTTATTTATAATAATCAAAATATTGAGGAAATTAAAATTTTCAACAACGAAGAAACGTTTTAATAAATATAGTACATCCATTCAATTATTTTTTGGAGAATAGACAATAATTCATTATAGAATGTTAGGTTAATAAAAGAAAAACCGCACCTCATCCACTGTAAATTATTATTACCATATGTTTGTTTATTTGTTTATGAGATAGAAGCAGCTCAGTTTTCATTTGTTAAAGTAATCTTCAAAAATAATTGCATTATTGGCTAAAATGGAAATTATTGGAGAAAGCATAGTGTGATGCTGAAGAAAAAGCTTTGTGATTTTAATAATTTGAATTTAACTTATTGCACTACATGGCAGAAATATTTAGTGCTTATTGAAGTTTCCATGTGCCTAACCTCCCTTTGGCTGGGGTTGGAGCTATGGGAGTAGCTCAAGGTCCTGATTGAAGGACTCTGAAATACATTGCTTTTATTTCAAGAAGTTAAATGCATGTGTGTCTCTACTATCTTTCTCTTCCTTTGCCATGGTGACCTTCCAGACTATGTAGTGTCTGGACTACATAGTCTCCATCTTATTCTCCATCGTAAGATGGAGAACCATCTAACTTGGACTGTGACACGAGTGAGAAATAGATTGACTGTTTCAAGCCAATGAGGTTTCAGGGATGGTCTGTTTCTACAGCATAAGCTAACTTATCCTGACTAACACATGTTCCTTAACAGCTCCTATGAAATTGAGATAGTTATTTAATAATTTCTAAATCTCTATTCTCTCACTTGTAAATTTAATCTCGAGGATAGCGAAACATATCTCTGCTGTAAGGATACAAAGTTTTAGTTATGGAGACAAGTAAGTCCTAGAGATCTGCTATCCTGCTAGCATAGTGCTTATAGTTATTAAGCAGTTTGTATAGTAAAAAAATGTGCTAAGAGGTTAGATCTTACATGAAGTGTTCTTATCACATGCACAATAAGAAAAAAAGAGGGCAGGAGGACACTTTTGGAGGTGATGAATACATTTATGGCATACGTTGTGATCATTTCACAGGTGTATTCTTATCTCCAATCTCAAGTTGTGGATATTAAATATGCATAGCGTTTTGTATGTCAGTCATACTTCAATAGTGTTTGGTTTTAAATGATGAGAAAATACATAGAAAATAGTTTTTTATAAAATAGCTTTAGTTGAGTTTGAATTTCTTTTAGGCAAAATCATCTTTTAGGCAAAAAAAAAATCTGCTTGTTACAGTATTTTATTCCCTCATACACATGGTCCTTTATAATGGAGAGAAATGACTGTAGTTCATTAATTTGTTAAAGAATTGGCCAGAGTATGGAAAAAGTATAAAATAGGGAAAGTCTCAGATTCAGGAGCAAACTAAAATAGAAAAAGAAGAACAGAGAGATAGAGAGCTAAGGGTAGAAGTGAAAGCTGTGTGGCCTCTAAAAGCGGAAATCAGTGAGCCTCATAATAAAATAAAAAATAAAATTGTTTCAAAGTTCACTTAAAAATAATTATTATTTACTTTAAATGAGTGAGACATGATTTCATATTCATCAGTTATTAAGTGAGCCAGCTCACAACACAGTATACATTTAAAAAATAACAGAAGGCTTTTTTTCACTCCAAGGAAAAATTGTGTGTGGCGGCAATGGAAATTAGCAAAATTAGTTTAAAGAAAGCAAGGAGGAGCTGGAGAATCATATGGTTCAGAAAAAAGAAAAATAACCACTACCAGCATAGACACAGAATTCATTACTACAGTCTTGCAAGCTGGCCTACACCGTTTTCATAGTGTGTTTTTCTCTGGGGTTATACGCTCCATTAACAGAAACTACGATATAACTTTGAAACTATCTATATTATCTCCAATAAATTACTTCTTTCCCTGAGCCACACGACATACTCGTACAGCAGCACACCCTGGGTTGGTTAAGTAAGCACTAAAATTTTGGAAATGCAATAAATGCATCTGCAAGATTTCCAAGATTCCAACAATAATCCCAAAGGGAAAAATATACTGATCCAATCACTCTGCTACTGCATCACAAAGCACAGAACAGAAAAGTCAATAAAAGCATCGGAGCACAGACAGGCAAGCTGTAGTCAATATCAGCTTTTGAAGGGAGCTGTCAGATAAAAAGTCATTTAGATTTGCCAAAATTTACTTCCTAATATTTGGTGTTTAGACTGCATGAAATTCAGACTGTACATCCAATCTTGTTTTGGGGCCTTTTTTCCTTTATCCTCTCCTTAACTTTTTCCATTCACTATAGTAAGCTCTTGATATATATCCAGTTCAAGAAAAAGTTTCCATGTCTGAGTTTTCATTTTATATACCAACATTTATTTGTAGAAAAACATTCATTATCATCAAATGTATACATTAACATCTAGTCAGGCTTAAATGAAACCCTTTATTTTATAGGAATAAAATAAGAATAACCCCAAATCATTATTAGCTACAATTATTGCCTGATAATTGGAATGCTTACTAATATCAATCCAAAACAGACAGATTAGTTAAGCCCACCATGTACAGAAGGCAATGCTTTCTGAACCAGAACGCCTGCAGTCATGGTAGAATGGCGATAAGCCAAGGCCTCTGGGATCAGACGGGGCTTTAGGTTGAGGCGTTGCGGGCTTCTCCTAAGCAAGTCCCTTACCGCTCGTGAAATAGGCATGATATTGCCTCTGATTTCTGTGAAGCACAGCTCTTGAGACAGTTAACACGACGAATAACTTAGAGTAATTGTTACTATCAATAGACGTGCACTCTTTCTCTCAATCATTTCCCTCTCATTATAGAATGTCACATTTGTAGGGGTTAGCTTTTCCCGCCCCCAAAATTCCAATATTAGCCCAGAACTTCAAAGTCACAGATTGAACTCAAGTAAAGACGTGGGTCTTTTAATTCTTTGAGATAGTCCCACACTCATTCTAAAGTAATTTTTGAAATCATAACATTGTGGATGTGAACACATGCAAAATTATTCACAATAGCTTTCCCCAGGGAGCTTATAATCTTATGAGGTGACAAGCCCAAAACACACAGAACAGCTTAGAAAAATAAAATGAATCTAATGTGAAGGAACAACTAAAAGAATCAGAATAAACTGGAGTCAGGTGCTAAAGGAGGCCTCATGGGGGAGGTAAATCTTGCACTTAGAAAAGCAATGGGAAGGAGAGAAAATAAATGTGTCTCTTACTAGAGCAATTTGGGCATATCTGTAGTGCATTTCCTGTTTCTATAAAGTGTGGAGGAGACATAGTGACTTTTATCCATCCCTGAGACTTCTGGCTACAAAGAAAAAGATATTGTGCTGCACTCTTTACAGTAACCCAGGAACTCTAATTGCTCCCGACTAAACACTAAAGCTCAAAACAGAAGTTAAATTTGGACACTATAAAGCATCTTTTTTCCAAAATATAAGAAATATAGAAATACTTCATAGAAACATTTAGAAAGGAAATGTAAGCTGCAGTGAGCTACTTGGGGGTGGGGGGGAATCCTGAGAAATGAATGGCACAGGGACAATCATCAGAAAAATAGACAAAGTGTGTTCATAAAAACTGAGCCATAAATATTGAGGTGACATGTGACTGATGTCAAAGGAAAAAGTGCAAAAACCATATAGTTTGACTATTTTAAACAGTCTTTCAAGTCTCTAGAGAACGTAACCAGTAAGGAAACATTTCTTGAAATCAGCATTTATGAATCTACATTCCAAAAACCTCTGGGTGATCCATGGGGGGTGGGGAAGTTATTGTGGTCTTGTAGATTTGAAAGTGTGTGCTTTCTTAATTGTAGTATTTCTCAGAATCTTTAGTTAATATGAGTTGCTGTAAACCTCCAAAAGGTGGGAGTAGTATAAAGAGTTATAAGGTTATTTGATCAGAGTTATTCCCAATCCCCCCAAAAAAAATATTTAAAAACATTTTGAGGAGCAGTAGCATTCTTTGGAACATAGTGTGGGAAATACACCACCTAACACACCAATAGTCAAAACCTATCAATTTAGCAAACTTATATCGACTGTCTAAACTAATGGAAAAGGGCTCTTTATTTTCTTATTGTCAGTCACATAACTAAATTTTTCTATGTCCAGATAATTTGCTTTAAGTGGGCTTTCTTTGCAAAAAGAATGTAGGTGAACTTCTCTTTAGCCCCGTCTGCGTTTCCAGGTTCCAGGTAAGCTGGTACACAGCAGTCCCCCGCCCTTATCTGTGGTTTCGCTTTCCACAGTTTCAACATTTTCAGTCTGAAAATATTCAATGGAAAACTCCAAAAATAAGTAATTCATAAGTTTTAAGTTGCACACTGTTCTAAGTAGTGTGATGAAATCTCTTACCATCCCACTTTGTCCCTGAGAAATCCCGTCCACGACGTGAATAATCCCTTTGTCCAGCATGTCCACTCGGTATATGTTCCCTGACCCTTTGTCACTTAAAAGCTTTCTGGGTCATCGGATAGACTGTCATGGTATCACAGTGTTTGTGTTCAAGTCACCCCATTTTACTTAATAACGGCCCCAAAGCACAAGAGTAGTGATGCTGGCACTTTAAATAAGCCGAAGAGAAGCCTAAAGTGCTTTCTTTAAGTGAAAATGGTGTATGTGTAGACCAAACATAGTACATATGGACTTGGGTACTATCCGCAATTTCAGAAATCCACTGGGGGACTTGAAACATATCCCCTTGGATAGAGGGGACCACTGTATTCAGTAACACTGCAACGAGCACAGTTTGTATAAGTATTTGACTACCCCTGACAATTCTGTTGTAGTCATGATATTAATATTGACATATTAGCAGTGCAAGGAGATGAACAGCACAGGCAGAATTGTAGAATTTGAGAGAGAGCTAGAAATCACCTTAAAGATCTTCTAGAGCAACTCTCATTTTAAAATGAACAAATTGTGTAAAAGTGGTGAAATGACTTTTTCAGGGTCTCACAGTCCATTGTTGGAAATCATTTCTTCCAGTCTAGTCTAGTCCATGATTAAGCAAGAGAAGATTAAAACAATTCTTTAGTCGGAAAAAAAAAGAAACATATACTATAATTGTTTTGACTTTATTTTAAACTGATCTTCAATAAGCCTAAAGAGGAAAAATGGATACACGGTGATTAATTATACATTTTCTCACCTGTCCTGCCAAAAACCATTCCGACATCTAGCAAATTCCATTATACCCAATGGGTCCTCATTCATTAAGTGTCTCTTCATTAAATGCCTATGGAGACCATAAAATGGATAACATAGTTGTTTACTTTATAAAATGATTCTTCCATAACAGGATGCTCACATCCTGAATCCCTATCATCCCTATTGTCACCTACCAGGCTGCAGAAAGCAGAAGCCATATGCTGAGAGCAAATCCTCAGGGGCACAACCAGGCCGGGGCAGCATGTCCTCTGGCCTCTGCATTAAAACCTCTAGGCTGGACTTCCCATAAATTCCCACCACTGTGTGTGTGTAACAAACACTCCCACATTAGCCTGAAAGAGAGAATGCAATTGATGTGAAACTTTTTGCCACTCCGAAGTAATTTCCGGATTGCAGGGAGCTCTCTTTAATAGTAATAATAATTATTATTATTATTAGAAGGGGACTACATTTGCAGCAGATACAATACTGTGTTTCCCAAAAATAAGACCTAGCAGGACCATCATCTCTAATGCATCTTTTGGAGCAAAAATTAATATAAGACCTGCTCTTATTTTATTATAATATAAGACCAGGTCTTATATAATATAATATAATGTAATATAATATAATACCCGGTCTCATATTAATTTTTGCTCCAAAAGACGCATTACAACTGATGGTCCGGTTACGTCTTATTTTCGGGGAAAAACGGTAAGTACGTAAGCTTGACAGATAAGTTTTGTTTTGTTTTGTTTTGTTTTGTTTTGTTTTATCTGCTAAAGTCAGTGTTACAAAACTGTCTTCAACGTTTAAAAGCTAAGGGTTGGATATATGTCATGTTAACATTGTTCAACACTTACAACTTTTTGAGTAAAACTGAAAATGCCTTTTTCCACTTGGATACATTTTTTTAAATGGATTTTCTTTCTGTTCAAATGTTCTAGAAATATGCATCCACATATTGAAATATCTGCCATAACTTGACATCAAGAAGACAAGCCACATAAATGACAAGACAATGAAAATGGAAATCTGGTTTTTATTTTGAATTTAACATGTTTTGAGTATGTGATTACATCAACTTTCAATGCTATAGTTATCAGAAAATAGGCCTCAACAAAACGAGAAACTCCTTGCAATTCAACAAACATTTTTTTGAACAACTTTTCTGTGTGTGTTCTGTACATATTATTCTGCTGGAAACTATGGTATAATACAATCGTGGAATGTGTTTCCTGCCTCTAAGAACAATTATTATAAGCATATACACATGTGATTATGTAGTGTAAAGTGATACAGAAATCATATACACACAAATAAGATAAAATCGAAATCATGAAAGAATCACATGTATAACATAAATTGTTATGGAGTAGAGATTCTTGAAAGAGGTTGCATTAAAGATGTGCCTGGAAACCTGAATAGAATTTCAACTGATGAAGTAGCAGGAACAACAGGAATATTTCAGTCAGAAAAGGACAACAATAAAAATGGTATTGTTAAAGATAAAATTTTGTCAAGTAAATTTGAAGATCTGATTGGCTTTATTAGGTAATTCACGAATCAAGTAGCATCACATCTAGCAAGCAGAAAGGCACTCAAAATGGTTGGACAAAATGGAAGTTTTTAATAGGAAAAAGGGTGTGGTGGGGGAGTTAGTAGAAAAAAAAACAGAAAAAAAAAAAGAAAAGAAAGAAAAAGATAAAAAGGGGGGAAAGAAAGAAAGAACTAATTTTAGACCAGGACATCTTTCTGGGGGCAAGGAGCAGCAAGGGTTTCATCAGACAGATTGCTCCTTCTTCCTAAGGGGCATGGCATTGACAAGAAAATTCTAAACTGGTTGATTACAATTACATTTCTGGTGAAGGTTGAAACTGCAGTGAAGTCAGACTTTAAGTCTAGATTTGATATCATGGGCTTTAGCACAAGTGACAACATTTTGGGCCTGTGGTTTTCCCTTTAACAATATTTATAAGCAAAAATCAATTAATATAATGCGCTATAGTAATAAAGGACAAAAATCACATTATCATTTCAATAGATTAAAAAATATTTGAAAAAATCTAAAACCCTTTCATGGTAAAAACACTCACCAAAATAAAGGGAGCTTCCTCAATCTGAGAAAAGCCATCTACAAAAACCTACAGCCAACATCATACTTAGTGGTGAAATATTGAATATTTTCCCTGTGGAGGTGGAAAAATAATGTTTCCTCTACTCTTCTAGGTTCTTGGCTAAGATACATCTGGATAAAAAGATTAACAGGAGAAAACCAAACAGAAATGTAATAACATGTATACCTCCTGTATATATGAGAAATACCCAGGAAAACTTAGTAACTCCTCAAAATATCCCAAACCCCACCTTAAATAACATCTCTGGCTAAAGACAAAAGTTGTTGGTGGTGGGAAGAGTCAGTTATGTAAGGTTACCAGGAAAAGAACTGTAAACAAGGATAAAATGGTTAGGCAGATTTAATCCTTGCTGTCTCCAATGATAAGAGTTTCTAGAGATTTAGAGTCATCCTTCTCTTTGCTGGTAGAGAGAGGGAGACACCTTACAAATGAAAATTTTTCTTATCAATGTAAATGTCTCTTACAAAGGGGTAACTTTTACTCAGTTTCAGAGCTTTCCTATGTCTACCGTTTCTTAAAAATAGCCAGATTATAATAATCCTGATGCCAAAGATTGTATTTGGGGGGGCAGATTCCGCTCCCCTTCACAATGCATGTCTTCAGCATTGCCCATCTGCAGCAGTGAGGCAGGCTGAGGAAAGTGATGCTCTCTGGTGTCTTGTAAGATGCAGTGTTGGAAATATGGAGCAATGAGGAAATTTAGATTTCTCAGAGAGATATAAAAGGAATAAACCATAAATTCGAAACTGCAAGGTGATCACAGTGAAGATGAAAGGAGAAATATACAGAGAAAGAAGGCAGAGTTAGCCGTGGTCGTGGATGTAGAGTTGTCAAGTAGTTGGACAGCAAGCTGTAGGAGTAGGAGAAGGTGATTACAGCATGGGACAGCCATTCATACTCACAAAAATACTTAGTGCCGTGGCTTTACAGTCCTAAGACACACCTCCCCCGATTTTTAAACCATACTTTTTCCCTCTTTATAATCTTTGTTCTTTCTTCTGGTTTCTGAAGATTAGCTCTGCCACTCCATTGCATCTGTTGCTTGTGGTAAAAACCAGAGATTACCAAGGGGTAACTCAGAAGGAGGAACTATAACTGTAACAGAGTCAGAGAGAAGCTTTGTTCTTAGCAACCTGGAAACAGAGGGGCTGATAGAAGGAACTTCATTTGTGTCTTTGTATTCTTTAGTTTTCTGTAAATGCTGCAGATTAGTAACATAGGTCTTACAGGCTGAATCTGAGCAGGCTGAGTCTTTGGAGTGAGAAAGAGAAAATCAAATCACCATTCACTGAAGACCGCCAATAAAATCAACAAGAATAACAGCAGTGACGGCAGCTACCCCTTATTGAAAAGCTTGTGTCCAGTCATTTTCACAGCTTCAGGTTATTCATTTAATTTAATATGTATTTCTAAAAGGTAGATGTTATTCTTCCTATTTTACACTAACGATGCCAAAGACAAAACATCTTAAATAATTTGTCCAGGTTACTCAAATACTAGTTTTTAAACGCAGTTCTATTGGACTCCAAAGCCTGTCTTCTTTTCACTGTTTCAAACTTTTAGTCACACAGAAAACTCTATAACTTAGACATATTTCTACTTGTGTGTGTATGTATATTTGTTTGAATCTTCCCCACACAATAAAACTCAGAGATAAAAAAACTAGGTTTTTTTTGACATGTGAAGAGACAGAGACACAAAGACATTCAAGCAATATTAATTGATATTTTACTATAACTCTCTCGACATTGCAGAGTTAGATTTAAGCCTTTTATCACATATGTTGGATGACTTGATTCTTAAAATTGTATAAGGTGTACCCTAATATGCCTATCAGATTTAAGGAAGAGAAGTAAACTGAATGCAAAGATTTGACCAGAGATGTGCAGTCCAAGAATATAAAACATCACTGAAAAAAACTACTCAATAAATTTCACTTGTAAGAAACTGAGTGTATGAATAGCCCTTGCTCTAAATTTGTAATTACGCTAAGTCATACATTTTCTTAAACACTCTTCAGATTTGTTTAATATTTTAAATGTGCTCTTTCAAGAATTGCTTCAGGGAGAAATAGCTAATAAAGACATTAAAAAGAGATTCCTCATGACATTGCCATTTATACTGCATGTTTTACAAAGTCAGCTATAAAATTTTCAGATACCACCCTAGCAGCTGAAAACTATACACCTCACACAAGGTACTGAGAGACCAAATATTGGGTTTCCAGGAAGAAGCAGACAAGAGTGTTCTTAGATGAGGTCACAACAATAAATGACTAAGCCCTGATTCCCCAAAGGTAGATTTCAGGCGATATCAGTAGGAGTACATTGGCTAATCTTCCTTATTTTGAAACTGCAGTTGGGAGCAATGATTTCTAATATAGTGAGAATTTCAAGCACTTAGAAGTTTTTAAAGCAATGCCAGTACCTTAAATTACACTCAGGAACAAGGCAGTGGCCAATGCAATATGATTTGCTATGTATTGTGCATTGTGCAAGGCAACTATTCACGTAAACCTTATATCACACACTGGAGAACAGAAAATCACATAAATAACTCTTCCAAAAAAGTGTAGGAGACATGCAATGGGACAACTGAGCTCAATAAACCTCAAACACTTAGGGAAATTTAACTTTGAAAAATCGTTAGTTAAAAATAAATAAAAATAAAAAATAAAAATCGTATGTTGATAAGGCACTAATTGAAAAATAGTGCAATTATTTAATTAATCAACGTCTCAGGCTATAATGCATATATATATATATATATATATATATATATATATATATATATATCATATGTTTCTCTAACATACACACATATTCTCTAACATACACATACACATACACATATATATAACATACACATAATAATATACACATATATTTCTCTACCAAATCCAGATTTTTTTTGGAAGAATCTAAGACATATATTATAAATGAATGAGTTATAGGAAATTTCTCTTCTCCATTTACCTGGCCATTTGTTTTTTATGTACAAGAGATAAGGCTATAACCCTGATAAAGCAAGTTATGGAATGAAGTCTTTTCATGGAATATTATTTCTGATGGCTGTCCAATCTGAAGACATTATCCAACAAATTTAAGAGAACATCTCTTATACCTGGTCCCACTAGTTTGGAATAAAAAACAGTGTCACCCAATATTGACACCTTTAAGTCCACAATTCTTACCTTCTACTACACCATTTAGCAATGAATCAAGCTATTCCCCTACACTCCTGATATGCCTTCTTTCCTGAGTATATTGTCCTGGCTAAAATGCTTATCAATACAAGAGGACGTCAAGAATGTCATTTCATGATAGAAACTCTCAGGAAACATTAAAAAGGAACGTTCTTTATCTGATAAAGTGTTACTAAAGAAAACGCAATTTTAACCCACATACTTAATAATAAAAGGGTAATTTTTTTTGTCTTCTAGAATTGAGAATAAAAGAATGATATTTATTCTCACTACTCCAATTCAACATTGTGCTGGAAGTACTAGTCAGGTCAATAAGAAAAGAAAATAAATATAAAGCATACAGACAGGAAAGCATGAAATGAAACTCCCTATTCACAGATGTAATGATTGCCTATGTAAAAGGAATCTTGAAAAAAGCTCCTAGAACTATGAAATGAGTTTACCATATTTGCAGAATATAAACTATGTATGGATAGATACAGATCTAAATATAATAGCACCAAAAGAGAACGATACAATTATAATTCTCACATGACATGTGCAGAATCTGTTTGCTAAAAACTACAAACACAGTTCTACATGTAAAAGATAAAACTTTAGGAAAAAACAATCATGGGGGAAAATCTGTGTGACCTAAACTTTGGCAAAATGTTCTTTCATGTGACACAAGAAACATGATCTCTAAAAGAACAATTGATAAATGAGACTTCATCAAAATTTAATAAACAAACAAACACACAAATGTTTGCTACATGAAAGTTTTAAGAGAAAAACAAGCTACAGAGTGGGGAAAATATTGGCAAATCATATATAATCCAAGTTATATACTCTGTATTAAAGGGCTTTAATACAGAGTATATAACTGATTCTCAGAACCCAACAGCAAACCAACAACCCAATTGAAAATGAACAAAAGATTTGAACACTTTATCAAAAAAAGACAGATGGCAAATGAGCATATTAAAAGATGCTCAGCATCATTAGCCTTCAGAAATAAATATGCAAATTAAAATTTGACAATTCCAAGTGCTGACGCTAACATAGGACAACTGGAACGCTCATATACTTCTGATACCAGTGCAACCTTGTGCATTTCCTATACATATTTATCAATATGTAATGTTATAAGAAATTTAACCATATTATATGTGAAATATAACTACATGTAAAATGTATATAATTATGACATTATACATAATTATATAATATTATCTATACTATATACATAAATTTTGTATACATTTAAAGGCACTGTATGACCCAGAAATTTTGCTCCTAAATATTTTCCCTAGAAAATGAAAACTCATGTTTACACAACACCTCTGTGTGGATATTTATAGCAGCATAATTCATAATAGCCCTAAACCAGATATAACCCAATTGACCTTTAAAGAGTGAATGAATAAACAAAAGACAATGGAATAACACCCCGCAATGAAAAGGAAAGGAACATTGGCACACACAGTATCATGGATGCGTCTCAAAAGCATTAAGCTGAGTGAAAGAAGTCAGACTCAAAAGATCCCATCTGACTTTCTGGAAAGGGAAAACAGTAGGGATGGAGAATAGATCAGTGGCAGTCCGAGGTTAAAGATGAAGGAAGAATTTGACCACAAAGAGCATCTTGAAGGAGTTTTGGGGGACATGAAATTGTTCAGAATCCTGATTGTGGTAACCATTTACCTGCGTCTATTCAGGTGTTAGACTCATAGTACTATATACCAATAAAAATAATAAGAACAGATTGATGATGATAATAAAGAACTTGTAAAAAAAAAAAAAAAGAAAAAAGAAATGATGAATGAACATATGCTTGCTTCTTAACAAGCCAGTAAAGGATTTCTTTGTTTCAGCCTTCTGTGGTAACCATTTTTTTTAAGATCATTAAATAAATGATTTCAAGTAAAGAAAGGGGGAAAAAAATGCCCTTTAAGTGCTTCATGGCAAATGGCCAGGACTTTAGTGACAAAAGAATGAAGAAGCTTTAGCCCCCACATAGGATTGCCCTGTAGTGAAACAACCCTTGCTCTGGCCACCATGGCTTAATGCCCTTTGAGTCATCTAATGATGATGTACTTCAACAACATTGCCATTGCAGAAAGCAGTGCTGAGATTCTATGTGTTGGAATCCTAGCAATGCCAAGGTCAAGGCATTATCAGCAGCCCCTGGTGGAGTCACTACATCTAGTCACTGATACCCCTGGCACTATTACTACTGCCATCACTGCACGGAAACAAAGTGGTCCCTCAAGGTCACTTGTAAAGGCTCCTATCCTCAGAGACAAGTTTGCTCAAGGCTGGCACACATTAAATCAACCATACTCCCAATGGTTGAAATCCCGGATTCACTTAGGCAAGCCCATTCTAACATGAAGGCTAGGGAACGACAGGAACTAATCTCAGACACATCAGAGAATTAAAACAAATGTCTCTTTCCTCTGCCAGCCTTGATGCAGCCACAAAACTCTATGATATATTCTCTCTCCAGGTCTCCCGCCTTTTTTGGACATCTAGCCATGGCCAAAGTTATGTGCATATGTGTGTTAGTAGCCAAAAGAGCTTTGCCCAAACCCTCCCTACGACATCCAAACATATATACTGGTAGATACAATCAGTCGAGGGATGACTAAATGCTTAAACATTACTAAAACATGAATACAAGCCTTGAATCTCTCAACCACACTGTTATATGGGTAGCATGGATTTAGTAATTAGAAAGAACCTTAGACATCATTACATTTAACTGTCACTCGTGTTCCAGAAAGAGGGTCATCTATGTTCTGCTTAAATACTTGGTGTGTTGGAGGGTTCGCTGTATTATAAGGCTGACTAATTCACTGTGAGTCAGCTTTAGTGGTTAGAAAGCATTTAACATAATTTATTTTTCAGATCTAAACATCCAGTTTATAGTTATCTGTATAAATTTTGTTGGTTTTGCCTTATTCTTCTAGCTGATTGACATTTTGGGGTTCTTGATTCCATCATGTAAAATATTAGCAAATCATTCAAGTCTGTTCTATTGCATAAGGATAAAATATTTATTTAAATCAATTATAACAATCATTGGAACAGGAGTCTAGCCTTTGGGTATTATCTCTCCAAAATCCACATCCCCATTTCTTCTTTCCTGTGATAAAATTTCCATCAAAACCCACTCAGAGGACTCCTTTTCTCACCCCCATTTGATTAGCTGTTGCCTTTTACTTCCGTTAGTAAACTAGTAGCTGATAACTCTCTCTCTCTCTAGAACAGCACATTCAAGTTGAAATTCATCTAGAAACACACTGCTCATTCAGGAGTGATTATGCAATGGTTATTTTTCAAAGGCCATACAATTTTCAGGTATTAAGACACTTTTCCTGCATCATGATCATTAAACATGTCAGAATGCTTATCATTGCTCCTTTAAATGGAGAAAAACTACAGAGCAAGTGAATAGAAGAATAATTGCTTAATTTATGTAAATGATATGATGTTTGAAATGTTGCGTTTCTAATTGTGCCTTTTTTTTATGTAAGGGTTTTCATTTATTCTGCTGCTTTGAAATTACTTCCAAATGAAGCCAATTAAAGGGACTTTTAAGTGACTCCTCGGAATATAATGCACATACACTGGCTGTAGGGTCAGACAGCCTACATACAAATCCTAGCTCCACCATCTACTCTCAGTATAACCTTGGGCTTAGTTTATCCTCTACAAAATGGGAATAATAAATACACTAAACATTATAGAGTTACTGTGAGAATTAAGGTAGTTATATGTAAAGTACTTGCTGAGAGCTTCCCAGAACAGCAAAATTGTTGATAAGCTTTTGATAAGACAGAGCTGATTTTATGTTCTCTTACCCAGGGGAACAAAATCTCTATAGTGTCTGATAGTATGTTGGAGTGGGAAGGCCAAGGTTGGATTTATTGAAATGTTGAGTGTGGTTGCAAGCAAGGTTTTTAGTGCAGGTCTTGATGAGGATTGGGTAAGAATCATCATAGTTTGGGATTGGCAGAAACAACAAGAAGAGTGTTTTGAGGAGAGAGAATCAAGGAGTCTTGGCCAGTGAACTGTTGATCCTTTCTATTGAAGAATCGTGGGAATTACTTTAATAAGCAATGTAGTTATTTGCATCTTTAATCTTCCATGGCAAGAGTCTTCTGGAATTGGAAAGTTATGCTACTGAAGACTATATAATAATACAATCATGTTAAAATCATTTTGATTCTTAGTGTAAAAGTGGTCTGAAGGTATCTAAAAAGAGTACCTGGCACAAACTAACCACTATATATGTATTTATTGTTTTCTTGTTTTTTGATACCATTATTATTAAAATCAAGTATGTCATTTTTTTTTCAAACTATTAACATGGCCCATGTTTTTCTCTGGTCTAGGTTCTGATGGGTATTTGTTTTAGGCTTAAGAAAGCTAAATTTCCTTCCCTTTGTACCCAACTGCTATACACAATACCTTTCCCCCATCCAGTTTACACTTGGTGAGCAACTGTCACTTGGTTCTAAGGATGGCACAAGGTAATAAGATACACATTCTACTAAGGTAGAGGGACACATCCATGACAAATTAAAGTACAATAAATCAAATGCTCCAAAAGAGGTATGAATAAAGGATTTAAAATGCACAAAGGACAATGAGCCCAACAATTCCCAAAATGCATAGCAGTTGAGAGAGGACTACTCCTGAGTGAACCCAAACAAAAATAAGTCTGATTTCTCAGGGAGCACTCAAGATATTCTTACACACCTTTCCACCAGCTCTGTCTTAGAATACGTTGTATCCCAGTTTTGAATTTGACTGCTACAATGCACTTCTTAGATAGATACCCTTTTCTTAAATCATAACTACATTACACACTGGAGAGTTAGCACAGTTAATTGTAATGTTCAAAATTCAACTTAAAAGAAATATGGTGGTAATCTCCCAGACCCTGTTTACTTATACTTTTCATCCTGTTATGCCAGAACAGTCCTGGTTTATGCCTGTTGTACAGTGCATTTATGAGTAATGCCTCATTTCTCCCTTAAAATGGTGCAAATTTTAACAATTAACGATATAGTCATCTTATTTGCACTATTTTTGGCTGCCATTCCAGTAAAAAATGGACCAGAGCTAGAAACAAGTGTCACTTACCTTGGACAAATAACATAATCTATCTGAAGTTATGATGACGATTAAATATGATCATAGAAGTGACAGTGTAGAGTGCATAAAGGAGGTCTACAAATGTTTCGTTAATCTGAATAACGCCGTATATAATTAGCACCATAAGGGTGGTAAGTAGGAAATACTTTAAGACACATGTAAATATACTTTTACAAACACTGTCTTCCTAATTCAAATGATTACACTGGATTGCGTTACCAATTTCAATTGTTTCAGTCTCAGGTCCAGTTGACTGCCTATCCAACCGGAAGTAAAGCATAGTAAGAAACAGAGACCACACTTATCTCACTGTGTCATTATGGATAAGTCTTAGCTTAGAGTTTCAATTCCTCATTTCTAAAACAATACGATGAGCTAAGTGTCCTTAAGTGAGGTGTGGAAACATTCTTCTGGTTGAGTGTGAAAGATGTGGAGTTGCGGTTTTAGAGTGAGTAGGGAGATTTGCACACAGCCTAAACTCTGTGTCAGCCATGCAGCAACCTGTGCCAACCTGCTCCAGCTCTTTTGGGTGCTAGAGGGCACCCAGCAGGTACATGCTGGCTCTGTGGGACCTAACAGCCCAGCTGATGTCACTGTCAGGCAGGTTAGTCTCATAGGTGGAGAGGTTGTATAAATGAGAATTTATGTATTTAAAAAAAAAAAAAAAACAATTCAACAAAGCCTCAAAATCTGTATTCATTACCTAAGATTTAAAACAACAGAAATTTATTCTCTCTCATTTCTGGAGGCCAGAAGTCCGAAATCAAGGTTTCAAGGTGTCATCAAGGCCAAATTCCCTCTGAAAGTGCTAGCTAAGAACACTTCCTTGCCTCTTGCAGCTTCTGGTGGCCCCAGGCATTACTTGGTTTATAAAATTATATCTCAGCTTCTGGCTCAGAAATGATAACTCATAGTTATATCATCGTTTTGCCTAAAACTGAGTAATTTATATGAAGAGTGGTGTCTGGTCCCTATGAAAAATTCAGTGTGTCTTAAATGATAAGTGGCAAAAAACTGTATTTTGCACATTATGTTTTTGCATTCAAAGGACTGAAACAAGTAATAATTAGGAATGAAACATCTAGAATTCAACTTTCAAATTGCAAGCTAAAGCAAAGTCAGGCAATGTTCAAGATGAAATTTAAATGTTGACATCAACTGACTCATGATGAGAAGAATAAACAGTAAATGAGTAATTGCATGCTATCCTAAATATATTGTTATGAAAATTCTACTACATTTCCAGAATGGTTTCATTATAATGATGAACAAATTATACTTGAGCATCTAATGAACAGAACCAAATGAGTTACACTGAAAGGCCACAACATTCTTGGTTCAACATCCAGAGGGTGCCAAAAAAAGGTATACATAGCTTAAGAGAGGAAAAAACTGTATTGAAATTGTAATACTCAATATATACCAATAACAAAAGATGAATACAAGTCACGTGTATACATTTTTTTTTTGGCATTCCCAGTATATCTTTGATCTTATAATAATGACTTATTTTACAAATAAGAAGGAATCTACATTGCTAGGCACGAAAGTGACTATCAAGCTTGTTAGTTCTCTTTGCAACTCAGCATTTGTAAATTTTTTGGAGATAAACAATTTTCATGGAATATTATTTTCCATTCGTTTTGTCCAGTATTTCGCATGACAAGTTTTCTCTTTCTTCTAAGTGCACAGTGGTATGACATGGATGCTATGGAAAAAGCTCTTTTATTAATGAGAAAAATAAACTACCTATCGAAAGCATTGTGGAGTTTTAATCACATTATCTTAGGGGAATTACCCCCTCTTTGAAGACTGAAGTACTTAGTCCCCCAGCTGATGAAGTATGAGTTATCCACAGCAGAGTCCCTTTCTGAGTCTTGCCCTGGACCTTACCTCCCAGGGACAATCCGCATTCAATGACTTGCCTGAATATTGAGGTATAAAGGCCCAGACCCCTTATCTCAATTCAGGACACTTCTGAAGAATCATGCTAGCTATGAGGTCCCCATAAAATTGGCAAGAACCTTTGTTGGGACTGCATCACAGCTCAGCTTCTCTCTCTAGAGAATCCTGTATCCTTTGTATCCTCCTACTTCCACATATATTGATTCTAAGACCACATTCCTCATAAACTACCTGCATGGAAATCTCTGTCTTAGGGTCGGTTTCTTAGGGAAACTGAACCTGTTATATCTAGCCCAGGGAAGACAAGGAGACTTTTTACATGTATTGTAATTTGCGGTTTTTCTCTCAGTACTAATAAGAGTTTGTCTAATGGAGAAGAAGAAAAAAAGTGCATTCCATGCAAAGGCACAATGAAAGAATATGCCTTATTCAGGTAAATTGTGCAGTTTTGTTAGAATACGAGAGAAGCATTTTATGACATCACAGGAGTCGGTAAGGCCCAGATTATAAAGGGTCTTAGTTGTCTCTCTAAGGAACTTGGATTTTTCTCCAGAGATAATATGGCATCATTTGTGGACTGCACGTAAAGGATGACATAATGAGAGTTGTGGTTTTCT
This sequence comes from Rhinolophus ferrumequinum, assembly GCF_004115265.2. NCBI lineage: Eukaryota > Metazoa > Chordata > Mammalia > Chiroptera > Rhinolophidae > Rhinolophus > Rhinolophus ferrumequinum. The sequence continues at coordinate 47,990,442 of NC_046296.1, forward strand.
TTTTCCAAAAGAAAACCAGAAGTAGTATAGAAGGTAAATAAGAAGGGAGCCAAGGACAAAAGAGGGAGGAAAACTAATAGAAGGCACCTTTAATAAGTTAATCATTTTGGAAGCAAAGGTTTTCAAGGGTTAAACTGAAGTGGAGATGATGAATAGGGAAGGGATATAAGCAACGGGTTGGAGGTGGAAACAACTTTAGGAGCTTAGATGTCAGATATAAGGATGAAGGAGAGAGAGCGTTTCCTTGCTTGAGTCCCTGATGGTGGCTGTGGTTGTCAGTGGTAGGCAAAGCAACAAATGGGGGAGCTGTAGTTGAGATTATGACTTTCGGGAAGAAACAAGACTAAGAAGAGTCTGCTGGAGGCCCTGCTGAAAATGTCTTCTTCAGTGACTGACTTTCTGCATGGCACAAAAAGCAATGGTATTTCCTTCTACACAGTGATTTAGAAGCTGCTGGCATATGGAGAGAAGCATTAAGTTTTGTATTGGGGAGAAAAAGGCATATCTTCCAACAATAACTTTATGCAGGAATCAATAGAACATGACCTAAGATAAGGTCAAAAGTTAGCTGGACCATTTACCAGAGAGAATCGACACTGGAAGCCCAGCGAAGCAGCAACTGGCAGCACTGAATACGCTCTGCGGCAGGACTGTGGAGAAGTTCTACCTTGCTTATTTTCTCTGACAGCAGGAATCCTGGAAGCAGTTATCTGCTACAATACTTTTCTTTTGTGGGACTCTAAAGCAGACTACACGCTGTAATTGTGTAGGCATACGCCTTGACAATGGAACCGACAAGCCTGTCAGACTTGACTAGACAGTGAGGGTGTTAACCCTGGCTGGCTTCCCACCAGTAAGAATCAGTCGTGCTGGTGTTCCGTGAAGCTCTTTTTAAGTATTTCAGATCAACAAGAATCATATTTATGGATGCAAAATACTTAGCGATTTAATTGAATGTTCTGTCTAGCTAATCATTTTCTCATGTGATTGAATCACAGAGAAATAAAGTAATTATTGAAAGAAAAAGCTGGCATTTGGAGACCACTCCATGAATCATCTGTATCAGATTAGAGAGAGTACAGGGTGAAAATACAAATTCCAAGGTCCCGGTTTACCTACTGAATTAGGATCTAACAGGGTTTCTCAGTGTTGGCCCTATTTACATTTGGGGCTGGACAATCGCTTGTTGTGGGGGCTCTCCTGTGTTTTATAGGATTTTTAGCAGCATCCCTAGCTAGCAGTCACTAGATATAAGCGCACATACACACACACACACACACACACACACACACACACACACATCTTTTATGACAATCAAAATATCTTTAGACATTGCCAAATGTTCCCTTTGGGGTAAAATCACTCCTGTTGAGAAACACTGATCTAGAGGGATGGACCCGGAAATCTACTTTTCTCCTTCATAGTTGATGAAGGGTGGAATGGTGGTACCTCCATCATTAGCAGGAGCACAATCCTCTAGTCCTTTGCTACTGTGTAGAGTGCCCCTAGAAGCTGTTAGAATGAGTTTTGTGTGAGCAAGAGTAACTCCATTTTGGATATGTGCAAAGGACTTGGCAGACAACGCCCAGGGAGCTGCTCAGTTGACCTGGTAATTGGGTATAACCAGCTACACCCTAAGGGTCTGCTAATGAAGATATGAGGACCAGGGTCACCAGCTGGCTGTCTCAAAAAGGTGATGTCAGGAAGACACTCAGAACTGCATAAGGACTTTTGCAGCTCAAGGAGACTATCTTGACTGAGAAGTGACCACACTGCCACTCTGCTCCGAGAACCCTCCACTTTGCTCTGCTCAACTCGGACCAAACCTCTGCTGGACCAACCTCCTGGACCAGCCATCCTTCCTCACTCCACTAGGACTCTGATTGACTTTGGAAATGGCTCCTTACTCTATTTTACCCAATTATTGTGTTACACTGTGTGCTTTACTGTTTGGTGTGTTGATGGTTGATGCTTTACTGTCTGGTGTGTTGATAGTTGATGTTTGAGTAAAGAGCATATTGAAAGGCATTTAGGATATTGCGTGCTCTGTTCTTTGCTTGTGCCTCAGCTACTGTGGAGGCCTCAGTCATTGCCAGGTAGATCCTGGGGGACTGAGAGTCTCCCAGGCATTATTCCCCCTGACTTGTAGTGAAGAGACTGCAGCACAGACAGTGAGCCTAGCAGTCACTGTAACAGCTACTTTCTTTCTAATAAATTAATGTGTGAGACGATGGGTGGAAGGAGAAATGTATGCGTGTTATGGTGTCTCTCCCCTCTTACTTCCATATGTTTATTTGTTTGTATATGCCCTGAATGTTACCCAACGTCAGCTGCCAGACTTGGCATATATGCC